>NC_140023.1:10560764-10746492 GCF_964263955.1 Coregonus lavaretus | reverse complement strand
AGAGAGAGAGAGAGAGAGAGAGAGAGAGAGAGAGAGAGAGAGAGAGAGAGAGAGAGAGAGAGAGATAGATAGATAGATAGATAGATAGATAGATAGATAGATAGATAGATAGATAGATAGATAGATAGATATATAGATAGATAGATAGATAGATAGATAGATAGATAGATAGATAGATAGATAGATAGATAGATAGATAGATAGATCTCTCTCTCTCTCTCTCTCTCTCTCTCTCTCTCTCTCTCTCTCTCTCAATTCAATTAGATAGATAGATAGATAGATAGATAGATAGATAGATAGATAGATAGATAGATAGATAGAGAGAGAGAGAGAGAGAGAGAGAGAGAGAGAGAGAGAGAGAGAGAGAGAGAGAGAGAGAGAGAGAGAGAGAGATGGGATGGGATGGGGGAGGGAGAGAGGGAGTGGTAAACTAAAAGATGCAAGTCACTGCTTCTCCGTAGAGAATTGTTGCTGTGAAAGGTACTGTATACAAAGGAGCACAGATTCCTCTGTTAGCTTTTTTGGCCTCTACAGTTGTCAAGGCAATGAGAATTTAGCAGTCTAAAACCTTGCATAGGATTCGAATTGGCTCTATGTTTTGTGTCATCCACAGACATTAATGTTACAATATAATGAATATAGCATCTCTATTTGCCCAGGATTTCATCAGGTCACAACAGAACAGATACAAATGAAGATAAAATCATGACATACTGTATACTTAAAACATTGTTTCTGAGATATTGATCGATTATGAGTCATAGTCTCAGCTATTTCCTGGGATGGCATACTAAAACAGAGGAAGTATAGAGAGTCTTAATCTATGTTGTACATTTTAGATGTGACTGCATTGGAATGATTGCTAACATCAAAGGTAACACTTTTGGAGATTTTTTTTTTGTAATGATCAAAACAAAAAACTGGAGCTAATACCATTCATTTCAGACTCCAGAAAGTGACAACTTAGAAACTCTGATAGCTGAGGAAAATACAATATGCTAAAATATATGCTTGTCATGGTACAACAATTATGAGGTACAGTGGGGGAAAAAAGTATTTAGTCAGCCACCAATTGTGCAAGTTCTCCCACTTAAAAAGATGAGAGAGGCCTGTAATTTTCATCTTAGGTACACGTCAACTATGACAGACAAATTGAGAAAAAAAATTCCAGAAAATCACATTGTAGGATTTTTTATGAATTTATTTGCAAATTATGGTGGAAAATAAGTATTTGGTCACCTACAAACAAGCAAGATTTCTGGCTCTCACAGACCTGTAACTTCTTCTTTAAGAGGCTCCTATGTCCTCCACTCGTTACCTGTATTAATGGCACCTGTTTGAACTTGTTATCAGTATAAAATACACCTGTCCACAACCTCAAACAGTCACACTCCAAACTCCACTATGGCCAAGACCAAATAGCTGTCAAAGGACACCAGAAATAAAATTGTAGACCTGCACCAGGCTGGGAAGACTGAATCTGCAATAGGTAAGCAGCTTGGTTTGAAGAAATCAACTGTGGGAGCAATTATTAGGAAATGGAAGACATACTGATAATCTCCCTCGATCTGGGGCTCCACGCAAGATCTCACCCCGTGGGGTCAAAATGATCACAAGAACGGTGAGCAAAAATCCCAGAACCACACGGGGGGACCTAGTGAATGACATGCAGAGAGCTGGGACCAAAGTAACAAAGCCTACCATCAGTAACACACTACGCCGCCAGGGACTCAAATCCTGCAGTGCCAGACGTGTCCCCCTGCTTAAGCTAGTACATGTCCAGGCCCGTCTGAAGTTTGCTAGAGTGCATTTGGATGATCCAGAAGAGGATTGGGAGAATGTCATATGGTCAGATGAAACCAAAATATAACTTTTTGGTAAAAACTCAACTCGTCGTGTTTGGAGGACAAAGAATGCTGAGTTGCATCCAAAGAACACCATACCTACTGTGAAGCATGGGGGTGGAAACATCATGCTTTGGGGCTGTTTTTCTGCAAAGGGACCAGGACGACTGATCCGTGTAAAGGAAAGAAAGAATGGGGCCATGTATCGTGAGATTTTGAGTGAAAACCTCCTTCCATCAGCAAGGGCATTTAAGATGAAACGTGGCTGGGTCTTTCAGCATGACAATGATCCCAAACACACCGCCCGGGCAACGAAGGAGTGGCTTCGTAAGAAGCATTTCAAGGTCCTGGAGTGGCCTAGCCAGTCTCCAGATCTCAACCCCATAGCAAATCTTTGGAGGGAGTTGAAAGTCCGTGTTGTCCAGCGACAGCCCCAAAACATCACTGCTCTAGAGGAGATCTGCATGGAGGAATGGACCAAAATACCAGCAACAGTGTGTGAAAACCTTGTGAAGACTTACAGAAAACGTTTGACCTGTGTCATTGCCAACAAAAGGTGTATAACAAAGTATTGAGAAACTTTTGTTATTGACCAAATACTTATTTTCCACCATAATTTGCAAATAAATTCATTAAAAATCCTACAATGTGATTTTCTGGAGAAAAAAATGCTCATTTTGTCTGTCATAGTTGACGTGTACCTATGATGAAAATTACAGGCCTCTCTCATCTTTTTAAGTGGGAGAACTTGCACAATTGGTGGCTGACTAAATACTTTTTTTCCCCACTGTAACATGTTCCTGATGCTGTGGGATGAGATTTCAATAAGAAATGTTTTCATTTGATGTATAATTCATATAAATCCCATCAGCTTTATACCTCACTGGATATACTGATATGAATATCCAGTGAATATTAGGAGAGATTCCTGATAATTTCTAAGAGTACGTTATCAGCAGTGCCAAACCGAAATGTTTCTGACTACCCACCGTTCCATTTTTGCCCCTGATATTTAAACACTGACATGTTTTTTCTAACCTCAGTGAAGATAAAAGTTTCTATAAGAAAAGTTTCTTATACCTGGATGCATTCCAAAAATATGTCAGGTAGGAGTCTTGCAGAGGCAAACCAGTCAGACCAGGTTATATAAGACAAACCATCTCTTAGCTCATATATTTAAAAAATGGAGATAGAGGTCAGTGGAGGATACCCTCATTGGAGTGCACCATAAAAATCAATTTTGGGATACAAAGTGCATTTTTCCAAAACTTCCGATATGAAATGAAATAATTAAAAACAACACGTCTGAACTCTTCTTTCTGAGAGGAGCTGGTAAATCTTTCATGAGCGCCATCCACCCATTGAGTGTAGGAGCTCTAGCCTTCTCTGTGGCACACTTTCCAGACTTATGAATAAAATATGGCCCTCACATGGGTCTGCTTAAACAACAAAAAGAGAAGCTGTCAATGATTTCAAATGCAGCTTTAGTTTAGGAGGAAACAAAATAAATAAAAATGCTAACAGCTATATTATCATATGATTACATTCTCTAGAGTGGTCAAGACTTCCCCATAAAATTGCTCTGACATCAATCAAAAGTGAAGTTTCCGAGAGGACTGTGTGTTTGGCCATCATAAGCGTTGTGAATTGGATGCCTAATGACTTGATTGAGCTATAATGCAGTCAGAATTCATTTATTGGTTTGCTAGATAGGCCTGTAATTGATAAAGCCATCCAAAGCTGGTGGGCATGTCATTAATTATTTTCATAAAAATGTCACAGTTATGGCAATAGTCATGCCAATATTGAAATGGATATCCAATCGATGCTAATGCAATGCAAATGAAATGTGTCATCCAAAGAACATAAACGTAGCACTGAGTTGAACAAAAAAAAAGTATGCTCTCATCAGAAATCTGCTAACTGCTTTTAAAACTTCCTGAATGGTCTTAAAATGGCATGTAATTGCCTGTGTGATATACTTAAGCAATAAGGCCCAAGTAGGTGTGGTATATGGCCAATATACCACGGCTAAGGGCTGTTCTTAGGCTGTCAGCCAATAAGCATTCAGGGCTCGAACCACACAGTTTATAATATACCATAGACTCAGTTCACTTAACGCCTGGGTTGTGGGTTTGAGTCCCATCGGGAACCAGTAGGAAAATGCATGCACTACTGTAAGTCGCTCTGGATAAGAGTGTCTGCTAAAATGTAAATGAATGATTACACCACGTTGATGTCATTGAGCTGTATGCTTTGAATCAGGGTTGTCAAACTCATTCAGCTGAGTGTCTGCAGGTTTTGGGTTTTTCCTTTCAATTAAGACCTAGACAACCAGGTGAGGGGAGTTCCTTACTAATTAGTGACCTTAATTATGTCTCCCGAGTGGCGCAGTGGTCTAAGGCACTGCATCGCAGTGCTAGCTGTGCCACTAGAGATCCTGGTTCGAATCCAGGCTCTGTCGTAGCCGGCCGCGACCGGGAGACCCATGGGGCGGCGCGCACAATTGGCCCAGCGTCGTCCAGGGTAGGGGAGGGATTTGGCCGGCAGGGGATGTAGCTCAGTTGGTAGAGCATGGCGTTTGCAACGCCAGGGTTGTGGGTTCGATAAAAATAATGTATGCACTAACTGTAAGTCGCTCTGGATAAGAGCGTCTGCTAAATGACTAAAATGTAAAATGTAATTAATCAATCAAGTACAAGGGTGGAGCGGAAACCCGCAGACACTCGGCCCTCCATGGAATGAGTTTGACACGTGCTTTGAATCATGGCATAAAGTGTTACAATGACCCTACAAGCAGTTCCCAATAAAGTTCAACAATCTAGTGCCTTCCTGTTCTTGTCTTGAGAGGAATGGAGAGGAATGGAGAGAAAGCCATATTTAACTATTGAGATGCACCCCTTGAGTACGTCACAACCTATCTAGGGCACAGAAAGAGAGAATAGATTTGGCAATAGCATACCCTAAGGTAACTCCAAAACAATATTAGCAGACACACACTTGAATAGAAACCCACAGGGCAAGAGAAGGCTTGGCTATGTGACAAATAACTAATTAGAGAAAGACAAAAACAGTCTGGAAAAAGGAAATGAAAGTTACTACAAACTCGATTCAACTTAGAGGCGTTGTTGATGCTCTTTGCTCCAAATGTCATTTATTATGTGTTGTCATCAAAGTTTATTTCTGTCTTTGTATGAGATTACTTATGTCCTATGTTGTAGTAATGATGCAATGACATGATCAGCTAGCACATACAGTTCCTTCAGAAAGTATTCACACCACTTGACTTTTTTCACATTTTGTTGTGTACAGCCTGAATTTAAAATGGATTGAATTGAGATTTTGTGTCACTGACCTACACACATTTAATACATTTTTTTTTGCTCAAATGTCTTGAGTCAATAAGTATTCAACCCCTTTGTTATGGCAAGCCTAAATAAGTTCAGGAGTACAAATTTGCTTAACAAGTCACATAATAAGTTGCAAGTCACATAATAAGTTGCATAGTGTTTAACATGATTATTGAATGACTACCTCATCTCTGTACCCCACACATACAATTATTTGTAAAGTCCCTCAGTCGAGCAGTGAATTTCAAATACAGATTCAACCACAAAGACCAGGGAAGTTTTCCAATGCCTCGCAAAGAAGGGCACCTATTGGTAGAGGGGTAACAATAAAAAAAGCAGATATTGAATATCCCTTTGAGTATGGTGAAGTTATTAATTACACTTTGGATGGTGTATCAATACTCCCAGTCACTACAAATATACAGGCGTCCTTCCTAACTCAGTTGCCGGAGAGGAAGGAAACTGCTCAGGGATTTCACAATGAGGCCGATGGTGACTTTAAAACAGTTATAAAAAATGTGGCAAAGCAATTAACTTTTTGTCCTGGTTACAAAGTATTATGTTTGAGGCAAATCCAATACATTACTGAGTACCACTCTCCAAATGTTCAAGCATAGTGGCGGCTGCATCATGTTATGGGTATGCTTGTAATCGTAAAGGAGTGGGGAGTTTTTTGGGATAAAAAATAAACAGAATGGAGCTAAGCACAGGAAAAATCCTAGAGGAATACCTGGTTCAGTCTGCTTTCCACCAGACACTGGGAGATGAATTCACCTTTCAGCAGGAAAATAACCTAAAACACAAGGCAAAATCTACACCAGAGATGCTTACCAAAACAACATTGAATGTTCCTGAGTGGCCTAGTTACAGTTTTGACTTAAATCAGCTTGAAAATCTATGGCAAGACTTGAAAATGGCTGTCTAGCAATGATCAACAATCAACTTGACAGAGTTTGAAGGATTTTTTTAAATAACGACCGTAATCAATGCCAAAGGTGATTCTAACATGTATTGACTCAGGGGTGTGAATACTTACACTACCAGTCAAAAGTTTGGACACACCTGCTCATTCCAGGAATCATGTAGTAACCAAAAAAGTGTTAAACAAATCAAAATATATTTTATATTTGAGATTCTTCAAATAGCCACCGTTTGCCTTGATTAGTTGGTTATACCTGGAGTACTTCTCCTGTCTTATCCAGTGTCCTGTGTGAATTTAAGTATGCTCTCTCTAATTCTCTCGTTCTCTCTTTCTCTCTGAGAACCTGAGCCCTAGGACCATACGTCAGGACTACCGGGCATGCTGACACCTTGCTGTCCCCAGTCCGCCTGGCCTTGCTGCTATTCCAGTTTCAACTGTTCTGCCTGCGGTTACGAAACCCCTACCTGTCCCAGACCTGCTGTTTTCAACTCTTAATGATCGGCTATGAAAAGCCAACTGAGAGACCTGAGCCCTAGGACCATACGTCGGGACTACCGGCCGTGGTGACTCCTTGCTGTCCCCAGTCCGCCTGGCCTTGCTGCTATTCCAGTTTCAACTGTTCTGCCTGCGGTTATGGAACCCCTACCTGTCCCAGACCTGCTGTTTTCAACTCTTAATGATCGGCTATGAAAAGCCAACTGAGATTTATTCCTGATTATTATTTGACCATGCTTGTCACTTATGAACATTTTTGAACATCTTGGCATGGTTCTGTTATAATCTCCACCTGGCACAGCCAGAAGAGGACTGGCCACCCCTCATAGCCTGGTTCCTCTCTAGGTTTCTTCCTAGGTTTTGGCCTTTCTAGGGAGTTTTTCCTAGCCACCGTGCTTCTACACCTGCATTACTAGCTGTTTGGGGTTTTAGGCTGGGTTTCTGTACAGCACTTCGAGATATTAGCTGATGTACGAAGGGCTATATAAAATAAAATTGATTGATTGATTGATGACAGCTTTGCACACTCTTGGCATTCTCTCAACCAGCTTCATGAGGTAGTCACCTGGAATGCATTACAATTAACAGGTGTGCCTTCTTAAAAGTTAATTAGTGGAATTTATTTCCTTAATGCGTTTCGGGGGGGGGTTACAGAAGATAGCCCTATTTGGTAAAAGATCAAGTCCATATTATTGCAAGAACAGCTCAAATAAGCAAAGAGAAACAATACTCCATCATTACTTTAAGACATGAAGGTCAGTCAATATGGAACATTTCAATAACTTTTTCTTCAAGTGCAATTCGCAAAACCATGAAGCGCTGTGATGAAACTGGCTCTCATGAGGACCACCACAGGAATGGAAGACCCAGAGTTATCTCTGCTGCAGAGGATAAGTTCATTAGAGTTACCAGCCTCAGAAATTGCAGTCCAAATAAATGCTTCACAGAGTGCAAGTCACAGACACATCTCAACATCAACTGTTCAGAGGGGACTGCGTGAATCAGGCCTTCATGGTCGAATTGCTGCAAAGAAACTACTACTAAAGGACACCAATAAGAAGAAGAGACCTGTTTGGGCCAAGAAACACGAGCAATGGACATTAGACCGGTGGAAATGTGTCCTTTGGTCAGGAGTCCAAATTTGAGATTTTTGGTTCCAACCTCCGTGTCTTTGTGAGACGCGGTGTGGGTGAACGGATTATCTCCGCATGTGTAGTTCCCTTCGTAAAGCATGGAGGAGGAGGTGTTATGGTGTGGGGGTGCTTTGCTGGTGACACTGTCTGTGATTTATTTAGAATTCAAGGCACACTTAACCAGCATGGCTACCACAGCATTCTGCAGCAATACGCCATCCTATCTGGTTTGGGCTTAGTGGGACAATCATTTGTTTTTCAACAGGACAATGACCCAACACACCTCCAGCCTGTGTAAGGGCTATTTTGCCAAGAAGGAGAGTGATGGAGTGCTGCATCAGATGACCTGGCCTCCACAATCCCCCAACCTCAACCCAATTGAGATGGTTTGGGATGAGTCAGACGGCAGAGTGAAGGAAAAGCTGCCAACAAGTGCTCAGCATATGTGGGAACTCCTTCAAGACTGTTGGAAAAGCATTCCAGGCGAAGCTGGTTGAGAGAATGGCAAGAGTGTGCAAAGCTGTCATCAAGGCAACAGGTGGCTATTTGAAGAATCTCAAATATAAAATATATTTTGATTTGTTTAACACTTTTTTAGTTACTACATGATTCCATATGTGTTATTTCATTGTTTTGATGTCTTCACTATTATTCTACAATGTAGAAAATAGTAAAAATTAAGAAAAACCCTTGAATGAGTAGGTGTGTCCAAACTTTTGACTGATACTGTATATAAATGAGATATTTGAGATATTTTTTTATATTTCTATTTCTGTATTCTGTATATAAATACGTTTCCATTTTGTTATTAAGGGTTATTGTGTGTGGATGAATAATATATTTAATCCATTTTGAATTCAGGCTGTAACACAACAAAATGTGGAATAGGTCAAGGGATATAAATTCTTTCTGAAGGCACAGTGAAATTCTGAGTATTTCATTACTTTAACAGAACATTTCCTAAATGTTCAAACATTGTTACATTTAATTTAAATGATGGCAATGTTCTAGAAAAGTTATCCAACTGGTTTGACATTGGGAATGTTCTCAAATAGTTCAGAGAATGTTAAGAAATAACGTTGTACTGTGGGAATTTCAGTGCTTCAGCTTAAAGTGTCCTACAGGCTTCCTCATGGTTCTATTTAAAGTCATGTTCTCATATTATTCCCAGAACGTTAAGAAACAACATTCTTCTGTGGAAATGTCAGAACTTCAGCATAACGTTTCCTACAGGTTTCCTCATGGTTCTATTTAAAGTCATGTTCTCAAATTGTTCCGAGAACGTTAAGAAAACTTTCCATAAAAACCTCAAGAACACTTTAGTAATGTTCAGAGAGCGTTCTAAGAATGTTATTTAAAAACATATACATTCCGTTCACAGCATCAACAAAACTCTCTCTATCCTATATCTTGTTCAGCCTGTTCAGGTGTGTTGGCCATGCCCACTAATTGGCCACACCTGATCTTAATGAGAAATGGGGTCTGTTGAAATAGACAAAAATGATCGGCTTTGTATGTGTAAAAGAATTAGCCCCTGGTGCGACAGTGGGCTAATTCTATGTGTAGAGTACAGAAGATTATAGGTTTGAAACTCATTGATGCCGTGTCACAATAAAAAAGAAATGTGTTTGCATGATTACCCCTTTTACTGCAGTGGGCTAAATCAGGGTCACACAAAGTGATTATTGGTAGTCTTAAGCAAATCTACTTTGAAACAAAAGTATACACCTCACACACATGGTTATGGGCTTTAAAAAAAAGAAAACACCTGTACCATGTCAGATATAGAGTTGAGATGTATTCAATATTGAGTTTGCATCCCAACATTACACTTTATATACATCACAGAAGACTGGAATATAACAAAAACTGTTTGACATAGAAACACCGGATTTTCGGCTGTTTATTTTAAATCATGTTGATTAATTATGAAATAATGAAAAATATGAATAACATTCCACTAGAGGGGACGATTTGGTCATTTGACTACAGGAAAGGGCTACTGCCTAAGGAAATTAATTTATATGTGTCCTATTTGTGCTTGGAGTTCAAAAAAGTTAATACAAAATTTGCTAGCAGTGTTATTAAAAGCCTTATTGAAATATTCAGTAAAAGTTTTAAGGAAGTCATTCAAAAACCTCCAAATAACCTATAATGTCTGTTCTCAGAGCGTTAATGAAACCTCCCAGGAAAACTTTGAAGGAACAAGAGTAAAACGTTCTCAGAACATTCCTACAACCTAAAAATAAATGTTCCCAGAACAGGCAACATTTTCACTTTTGTTCTCAGAACGTTTAAAAAAAAATCCCTTTTACCGGTCAGGAACGTATGGCTTCATTCCAACAACCAATGTGAAGACAAAAACATGCGTTCCCACAACTTCCAAGGAACCAAATGTGCTAGCTGGGATGTTCTGTCCATGGACAACTTAACTGCAACAACAATTGGCTGTTAAATAATGCATGTATCCAGAATCTTCACATTGGATTCACACTTGACTAGACAATCCTTTCACAGCCCAAAAGTCATTAAGGCTATGTTCTGTTTCACCCTGGGTGTGTGCGGAACTATATTGCCAGAGATAACTTGTTTCTGTGCATCCAAATCATCTACAGCAGCCAAAGTTAAGTGTAGTTCAAACTCAGGAGAGTTTTCATTGGCTTCATTTTTCAAACCGGAAGGTCATTGACTCCCTCTCAGTTTTGTTGACTTTCATTTTCAAAGGTTCAATGCAGGGCCGTAACCAGGATTTGAGTTTTAGTGAGGTCCAGGATAATTTTTTAATTTTTTATGTTGAAGCTCATTTACTGCATTTCTATACAATAAAAATCAGCAAAAACAAGCAAAAATTACCCCAGCCATGATCACCTTGTCTGCTGTAGGTTCATTCACCTCAGTCGATCTACAAACACATAGCCTATTAGCTATACAATTGTAATGTTATACCCCTGAAAGGGGGGAAATGTGAGAAATTATTCACACTGACACGTAGCATCAGCGACTGTTCAGTCAGTTGTAATGATGAATTACATAAAATCATCAACTTTTTACATAGAAATCTATTTTCTCAAATTGCATAGCGTTCATATTTGTATTACTAGGCATTACTAATCAAGCTACGCACAAACAGACATCAAAGGAGCACACAGATTATTGTATTATCACATTCACATGAATAATTAGAATATTACTTACATTTCTGTATTAAAATCAGTGATGTAGTGGTAAAGAAAAGTGGGTAATTGGTCAAATATAAACTCCATTGGGCGATCGAGATAAAACGAACAACTACCGATATAAGCAAAAGCTATGACATTTTTAGAACAGTATTGTTTGCATTTGGATTTCATTATAATATAGGCCTATAGGGAAGATAGACCACATGGAGATGTTCATATTGAAACATATCAGTAGTTGATGTAGGGTTTAATCTGTCAAACTGTATTTCACACCTCATGATTTATGAGGGAGGCGTGGCAGTAGGTAATAAAATGTGTGGAAATTCCACATGTTTTTTTCATCCACGTGGTTTCACCCATGGTTGTAAACATCCGGTTTGTGGGGGACTGATTTCGGGGGTTGGTAATTAGGTAGGGATTTGTTCTCCTGTGGCTGTGGGCTTTAATTATGTTAATTAAGACTCTATAAGTTAGATTGAATAAGATGTGTGTGGGGGTTGTCTGTTATTGATGTCTGTTTATAACAAATTATGTAGTGTCATCACAGATCTGAATTCGTGGACAACTAATTTATAAAAAATTAAAAAACAGAAATACCTTATTTACATAAGTATTCAGACCCTTTGCACTGAGACTCGAAATTGAGCTCAGGTGCATCCTGCTTCCATTGATCATCCTTGAGATGTTTCTACAACTTGATTGGAGAACACCTGTGGTAAATTCAATTGATTAGACATGATTTGGAAAGGCACACAACAGTCTACAGTATACAAGGTCCCACAGTTGACAGTGCATGTCAGAGCAAAAACCAAGCCATGAGGTCGAAGGAATTGTCTGTAGAGCTTTGAGTCAGGATTGTGTTGAGACACAGATCTGGGGAAGGGTACCAAAACATTTCTGCAGCATTGAAGGTCCCCAAGAACACAGTGGCCTCCATCATTCTTAAATGGAAGAAGTTTGGAACCACCAAGACTCTTCCTAGAGCTGGCCGCCCGGCCAAACTGAGCAATCGGGGGAGAAGGGCTTTGGTCAGGGAGGTGACCAAGAACCCGATGGTCACTCTGACAAAGCTCCAGAGTTCCTCTTTGGAGATGGGAGAACCTTCCAGAAAGACAACAATCTCTGCAGCACTCCACCAATCAGGCCTTTATGGTAGAGTGGCCAGACGGAAGCCACTCCTCAGTAAAAGGCACATGACAGCCCGCTTGGTTTGCCAAGTGGCACCTAAAGGACTCAGACCATGAGAAACAAGATTCTCTGTTCTGATGAAACCAAGATTGAACTCTTTGGCCTGAATGCCAAGCCTCACGTCTGGAGGAAACCAGGCACCGCTCATCACCTGGCCAATACCATCCCTACGGTGAAGCATGGAGGTGGCAGCCTCATGCTGTTGGGATGTTTTTCAGCGGCAGGGACTGGGAGACTAGTCAGGATCAAGGGAAAGCTGAACGGAGCAAAGTACAGAGAGATCCTTGATCAAAACCTGCTCCTGAGCGTTCAGGACCTCAGACTGGAGGTGAAGGTTCACCTTCCGAATGGGATAACGACCCTAAGCACATAGCCAAGACAACGCAGGAGTGGCTTGGGGACAAGTCTCTGAATGTCCTTGATTGGCCCAGCCAGAGCCCGGACTTGAACCCGATCTAACATCTCTGGAGAAACATGAAAATAGCTGTGGAGCGACACCTCCCATCCAACCTGACAGAGCTTGAGAGGATCTGCAAAGAAGAATGGGAGAACTCCCCAAATAAAGGCGTGCCGAGCTTGTAGCATCATACCCAAGAAGACTTAGGGCTGCAATCGCTGCAAAATGTGCTTCAACAAAGTACTGAGTAAAGGGTCTGAATATTTATGTAAATGTGATATTTCCGTTTTTTCATTTGTAATGAATTTGCAAAAATTTATAAAAAAGCTGTGTTTGCTTTGTCATTATGGGGTATTGTGTGTAGATTGATGAGGGATACAACTATTTAATAAAATGTTGAATAAGGCTGTAACGTAATTTTTTTTTTTTTTTTTTTTTTTTTTTTTTCACCTTTATTTAACCAGGTAAACCAGTTGAGAACAAGTTCTCATTTACAACTGCGACCTGGCCAAGATAAAGCAAAGCAGTGCGATAAAAACAACAACACAGAGTTACATATGGGGTAAAACAAAACAAAGTCAAAAATACAACAGAAATACATATAATATACAGTGTGCAAATTTAGCAAGTTATGGAGGTAAGGCAATAAAATAGGCTATAGTGCAAAATAATTACAATTTAGTATTAACACTGGAATGATGTGCAAGAGATGATGTGCAAATAGAGATACTGGGGTACAAATGAGCAAAATAAATAACAATATAGGGATGAGGTAGTTGGGCGGGCTAATTTCAGATGGGCTGTGTACAGGTGCAGTGATCGGTAAGGTGCTCTGACAACTGATGCTTAAAGTTAGTGAGGGAGATAAGTGTCTCCAGCTTCAGAGATTTTTGCAATTTGTTCCAGTCATTGGCAGCAGAGAACTGGAAGGAATTGCGGCCAAAGGAGGTGTTGGCTTTGGGGATGACCAGTGAGATATACCTGCTGGAGCGCAGACTACGGGTGGGTGTTGCTATGGTGACCAATGAGCTAAGATAAGGCGGGGATTTGCCTAGCAGTGATTTATAGATGGCCTGGAGCCAGTGGGTTTGGCGACAAATATGTAGTGAGGACCAGCCGTAATAACATTTGGAAAAAGTTAAGGGGTCTGAATACTTTCCGAATGCACAGTATGTACCAGTTTAGGTGTACTTGACCTTAATCGTTTGCTGCAGAGTTGGTCGCTCAGGTTTAAGCCAGGTATGGTGAGTTAGATTATTAGCGTGTATTTCACCAATCATGCGTTTAGTCTCCATGAGTAGTAGTTCTAATCATGTTCTATTTGATGTAGCTCTGTCTTTTAAACTAAAGTGTACATGGCTAAACATGGTAATTTAAACTAATGAATGCTATTAATTAAATAATGTTTTCCATAGTGTTACCTGCTCTAATGAACAATGTAAAGTTATTCTCATTAAATGCTCATTCTCAGTGGTTTATAAGTGTGGGCGGGGTTGAGACTCAAAGGGATAAATGCTGTCCTCTTCTCTCAACTCAGGGTTGAACACCATTTTACAATGTGCTCCATAGAAGTTTGTTTGTTGCATCCTGTGTGTACAGGCAGTTGATTCAGGCTGTTCTGTTAGACTCTCTTTATTCCCAGTAAGGGTAGAGTTAGGCTCTGCTTAGAGCTGGAAAAGGGGTAATCCCTAGTTATGCTGTTTAGCATTTAGGCCTAGTCTTAGCTGCAGTAGGATCCCTATTGAGGGCCTGAGCTTTAGACTCGTCGTCATCCATAGTTTTTATGAGTTTCCGTATCCTGAATGTTGCCGCTATGGACAACTGTTTTCGAGACAAGCCATCTATCCTGAAACCCTGCATCTGTAATAAATTCAAGTATTGTTTTTGTACAT
Organism: Coregonus lavaretus; assembly: GCF_964263955.1. Taxonomy (NCBI): domain Eukaryota; kingdom Metazoa; phylum Chordata; class Actinopteri; order Salmoniformes; family Salmonidae; genus Coregonus; species Coregonus lavaretus. Next base: position 10,732,092 of record NC_140023.1, on the reverse strand, counting down.
TCCCACCTATCACCTCCCTTGGCTACTCTGGGTCAGCTATTCTACAGTATCTTGTGCACTGAATAAAAATATAAATGCAACATGCAACAATTTCTAAGATTTACAGTTCATATAAGGAAATCAGTCAATTGAAATGAATTCATTAGGCCCTAATCTATGGATTTCACATGGCTGGGAATACAGATATGCATCTGTTGGTCACAGATACCTTTAAAAGCTATTGGCGTTGATCAGAAAACCAGTCAGTATCTGATATGACCACCATTTGCCTCATACAGCGCGACACATCTCCTTTGCATAAAGTTGATCAGGCTGTTGATTGTGGCCTGTGGAATGTTGTCCCACTCTTCAATGGCTGTGCGAAGTTGTTGGATATTGGCCGGAACACAGATCCAGAGCATCCCAAACATGCTCAATGGTAACATGTCTGGTGAGTATGCATGCCATGGACGAACTGGGATATTTTCAGCTTCCAGGAATTGTGTACAGATCCTTGCCACATGAGGCCGTGCATTATTATGCTGAAACATGAGGTGTTAGCGGCAAATTCATGGTACGACAATGGGCCTCAGGAACTCGTCACGGTATCTTGGTGCATTCAAATTGCCATCGATAAAATGTATTTGTGTTCGTTGTCTGTAGCTTATGCCTGCCCATACCATAACCCCACCGCCACCATGGGGCACTCTGTTCACAATGTTGACATCAGCATACCGCTTGCCCACACGTCTGCCATCTGCCCAGTACAGTTGAAACCGGGATTCATCCGTGAAAACTTATCCAGCGTGCAAGTGGCCATCGAAGGTGAGCATTTACCTTTAGTCAGTTACGATGTCGAACTCCAGTCAGGTCAAGACCCTGATGAGGACGACGAGCACGCAGATGAGCTTCGCTGTGACGGTTTCTTACAGTTTGTGCAGAAATTATTCGGTTGTGCAAACCCACAGTTTCATCAGCTGTCCGGGTGGCTGGTCTCAGACGATCCCGCAGGTGAAGAAGCCGGATGTGGAGGTCCTGGGCTGTCATGGTTACACGTGGTCTGCGGTTGTGAGGCAGGTTGGACGTACTGCCAAATTCTCTAAAACGACGTTGGAGGTGGCTTATGGTAGAAAAATTAACATTAAATTATCTGGTAACAGCTCTGGTGGACATTCCTGCAGTCGGCATGCCAATTGCACACACTCAAAACTTGAGACATTTGTGGCATTGTGTTGTGTGACAAAACTGCACATTTTAGAGTGGCCTCTTTTTGTCCCCAGCACAAGGTGCACCTGTGTAATGATCATGCTGTTTAATCAGCTTCTTGATATGCCACTTCTGTCAGGTGGGTGGATTATCTTGGCAAAGGAGAAATGCTCACTAACAGGGATGTAAAGAAATCTGTGCACAACATTTTAGAGAAATAAGCTTTTTGTGCATATGGAACATTTCTGGCATCTTTTAGTTCATCTCATGAAACATGGGACCAACACTTAAGATGTTCAGTTTATATCAGTTTGTTCAGTATATTTTTTGCTATTGGATTAAATCACAGTTAAAACTACTAAATGGTGTGCTTATTATTATCTAATGTATTGGTGACTAAACCAAATGTTCTCATGATATTTCACAGAAAACGTTCACTTTGCATGAATGACTTGGGGGTGAAAGATGTGTGAAACCCCAATGAATCAATCATAGATTTTGAACATAAGAATGGGGGCATTACAAGTGTTATCAGTTTAGAGTTTGGTACTTAGAGAAAATATACCACTTACATCTGAAAAAAGGTGCCGAAGTAATTGAAAAAAACTGTAACAGAAAAGGAACACAGTAGCAATACTATTTATAAAACAGATATGATAGACATTATATACATTTTTTATACTAATATCGATATACATTTTCCATATCCATCCCCATCACTAGTACATTTGAATATTCGCACAAACATAATAAAACTATACCACCGGTCAAAAATTGTAGAACACCTACTCATTCAAGGGTTTTTCTTTATTTTTACTATTTTCTACATTGTAGAATAATAGTGAAGACATCAAAACTATGAAATAACACATATGGAATTATGTAGTAACCAAAAAAGTGTTAAACAAATCAAAATATATGTTATATGTGAAATTCTTCAAATAGCCACCCTTTCCCTTGATGACAGCTTTGCACACTCTTGGCATTCTCTCAACCAGCTTCATGAGGTAGTCACCTGGAACACATTTCAATTAACAGCTGTGCCTTCCTAAAAGTTAATTTGTGGAATTTCTTTCCTTAATGCGTTTCAGTTGTGTTGTGACAAGGTAGGGGGGGTATACAGAAGATAGCCCTATTTGGTAAAAGACCAAGTCCATATTATGGCAAGAACAGCTCAAATAGAGAAATGACACTCCATCATTACTTTAAGACATGAAGGTCAGTCAATATGGAACATTTCAAAAACTTCAGTCGCAAAAACCATCAAGCGCTATGATGAAACTGGCTCTCATGAGGACCGCCACAGGAATGGAAGACCCAGAGTTACCTCTGCTGCAGAGGATACGTTTATTAGAGTTACCAGCCTCAGAAATTGCAGCCCAAATAAATGCTTCACAGAGTTCAAGTCACAGACACATCTCAACATCAACTGTTCAGAGGAGACTGAGTGAACCAGGCCTTCATGGTCAAATTGCTGCAAAGAAACAGGAGGAGTCGCCGCGACCGGGAGACCCATGGGGCGGCGCACAATTGGCCAAGCGTCGTCCAGGGGAGGGAATGGCCGGCAGGGATGTAGCTCAGTTGGTAGAGCGTGACGTTTGCAACGCCAGGGTTGTGGGAAAAAAATAATGTATGCACTCACTAACTGTAAGTCGCTCTGGATAAGAGCGTCTGCTAAATGACTAAAATGTAAATGTATTGGTTGCAAGAATTTTGAATAATAATTTAAATTGAATCCAGTGTCGTTTTGTTTATCAGTTAATAAACTATGTGCCATTGAATCGGTACATCGAAAAACATCTCCTCCCAACTATTTTGCAACCTGTATGGTGCGGCTGTACATTTTTTGGTCCTTAAATTAAACTGGTATACTTTTTTATTTATCACAATTTTCTTTAGCCAATTTTGGTCTTTAATGCATGGCCGACAGACAGGTTCCTTACCTTCTCCCCCTTCAACTTGCCTTCTCCATTTTTGCAGTAATGCTGCAATCAATTGGTTGTAATTTTGGATAGAGCAGACATATATTCATGTGCTACTTCTCTGGTTCAGGCTGTTGAAGAGCTCCAGACTGCTTTTCAGTCACTGCAGGCCTCCCTTTATGGTCTCAAACTGGTCTTGAATGTACAAAAAACTATATTCATGACCTTTACCAGAGCTCGCACTCAGCCAGAGAAGGTTAGCATTGTCACATCTGGTGGCTTATCCATTGAAAAAGTGTCATCCTACAAATACCTAGGTATATGGTTGGATGACAAGTTGTCCTTTAAAGTTCATATGGATAATCTTGTGAGGAAGCTTAAATTGAAATTGGGTTTTTATTTTCGTAATAAGGCTTGCTTCCCGCTTATGGCTAGAAAGAAGCTTGTTCAGGCCACTTTTCTCTCTGTAATTGATTGTGGTGACTTGTTGTATATGCATGCAGCCTCCTCTGTCTTACAGAGACTGGACTCTGTTTATCATGCATCCTTGTGCTTTATTACAAATGCCAAGTCGCTCACCCACCATTGCACCTCGTACCAAATGCTGGTTTGGACCTCACTTTTTTTCTTTTTTTTTTTTTTTGGTGGGGGTAGATCAGCTTTAATATTGCAGATAGATTGTAACTTCCATCAATGTAATTGTCTGCATCACTTCCAATCCCCAATATGTTTTTTTTCTCGCAAATATATATATATATACACATACATAATAATATGCCATTTAGCAGATGCTTTTATCCAAAGCACCTTACAGTCATGTGTGCATACATTTTTACGTATGGGTGGTCCCGGGGTTCAAACCCACTACCCTGGCGTTACAAGCGCCATGCTCTACCAATTGAGCTACAGAGGACCACATATAAATACGTATACATACATATATATACAGTTGAAGTCAGAAGTTTACATACACTTAGGTTGGAGTCATTAAAACTCGTTTTTCAACCACTCCACAAATTTCTTGTTAACAAACTATAGTTTTGGCAACTATAGTTTGTGCATGACACAAGTACTTTTTCCAACAATTGTTTACAGACAGATTATTTCACTTATAATTCACTGTATCACAATTCCATGGGTCAGAAGTTTACATACACTAAATTGACGGTGACTTTAAACAGCTTGGAAAATTCCAGAAAATGATGTCATGGCTTTAGAAGCTTCTGATAGGCTAATTGACATCATTTGAGTCAATTGGAGGTGTACCTGTGGATGTATTTCAAGGCCTACCTTCAAACTCAGTGCCTCTTTGCTTGACATCATGGGAAAAGAAAAAAAAATCAGCCAAGACCTCAGAAAAAAAATTGTAGACCTCCACAAGTCAGGTTCATTTTTGGGAGCAATTTCCAAACGCCTTAAGGTACCACGTTCATCTGTACAAACAATAGTACGCAAGTATATACACCATGGGACCACGCAGCCGTCATACCGCTCAGGAAGGAGACGCGTTCCGTCTCCTAGAGATGAATGTACTTTGGTGCAAAAAGTGCAAATCAATCCCAGAACAACAGCAAAGGACCTTGTGAAGATGCTGGAGGAAACAGGTACAAAAGTATCTATAACCACAGTAAAACAAGTCCTATATCAACATAACCTGAAAGGCCGCTCAGCAAGGAAGAAGCCACTGCTCCAAAACCGCCATAAAAAAGCCAGTCTACGGTTTGCAACTGCACATGGGACAAAGATCATACTTTTTGGAGAAATGTCCTCTGGTCTGATTAAACAAACATAGAACTGTTTGGCCATAATGACCATCGTTATGTTTGGAGGAAAAAGGGGGATCTTGTAAGCCAAAGAACACCATCCCAACCGTGAAGCACGGGGGTGGCAGCATCATGCTGTGGGGGTGCTTTGCTGCAGGAGGGACTGGTGCACTTCACAAAATAGATGGCATCATTAGGAAGGAAAATTATGTGGATATATTGAAGCATCATCTCAAGACATCAGTCAGGAAGTTAAAGCTTGGTCGCAAATGGGTCTTCCAAATGGACAATGACCCCAAGAATACTTCCAAAGTTGTGGCAAAATGGCTTAAGGACAACAAAGTCAAGGTATTGGAGTGGCCATCACAAAGCCCTGACCTCAATCCTATAGAAAATTTGTGGGCAGAACTGAAAAAGCGTGTGCAAGCACGGAGGCCTACAAACCTGACTCAGTTACACCAGCTCTGTCAGGAGGAATGGGCCAAAATTCATCCAACTTATTGTGGGAAGCTTGTGGAAGGCTACCATAAATGTTTGACCCAAGTTAAACAATTTAAAGGCACTGCTACCAAATACTAATTGAGTGTATGTAAACTTCTGACCCACTGTGAATGTGATGAAATAAATAAAAGCTTTCTTAAAATAAAGCGGTGATCCTAACTGACCTAAGACAGGGAATTTTTACTAGGATTAAATGTCAGAAATTGTGAAAAACTGAGTTTAAATGTATTTGGCTAAGGTGTATGTAAACTTTCGACTTCAACTGTGCATATCCTGTTTTTAAATATATTTCCCTTTATTACTTTCCAATCCCACGATCCCTTCCCTAATTGGAGTAAACTAGTGAACAACAACGCTTAGGCCTCTACTTCCAGCTCATACATTCTATATACATTTTATGGACACTGTCAATTTTACAATTATTCTATTTTGTTTGTTTTTACTCCTGAACTTCCTCTACCCTCAAACTCTCCAATAATTTTCATGATGTCCATCCGGTTTGCTTCTATATGCCATATCTTTCTAACTGTGCTCTTTCACAAAGCTCTCAACCTATAACCTATATACTTATTATGGACACAGTATGCTTACATTATTAGCTATCTTTGTTATTATTTTTTGTTATTTGTTATTAGTCCCATCCTTCAACTCTATTCAATACCTCCCATCTATCTCCCAACACCATCCATATTGGATTTCTATTTGCCATATATTTTTCAACTGTACTATGATGTTTCACAAAAGTTCTGAACCCTTCTATTCTCATTGTTTTTACATATTGTAAATTGAAAATAAACATTTTAATATTATTATATTATTGATCAATTGACTATTACTTTTCAGATCACCCAGTAGTGCTATCTGCAGGGTTAGCTCCAGGTAAATATTGCAATCCTTTAGCCATTCCTGGACCTGTGACCAAAAACAAGCTACAAATGGACAGTACCAAAACAAATGATGTAATGATTCTGTTTCTTTGCAGCAACATTTGCAGAGCTGGGAAGATTGTACCCCCATATAAATAACATTCTATTGGTAGCAAGAATTTAGTATAATAATTTAAATTGAAAAAGTTTTGAATCCGGCGTCGTTTTGCGTATCAGTTCATAAACACTATGTCATGGAATCGGTACGTCAAAAATCTCTTCCCAACTATTTTGCTATCTATATGGGACGGCTGTCAATCCTTTGGTCCTTAAATGAAACTGGTATACTTTTTTATTTATCACAACTTTCTTTAACCAATTATGTTCTTTAATCCAGGGCCGACAGACAAGTTCCTTACTTTTTCCCCCTTCCACTTTCCTCTTCCATTTGTGCGGTAATGCTGCAATTATTTGGTTGTACTTTTGGGTAGAGCAGACATTTCCATATGTTTTTGTTAGCTGCATGTGCGACATAACTCCACCAGTCCTACCTATGATATCATTTACGAAGATTATACTTTTTTTTTTTTTTTTCAAAAAATAATGTTTTTTTTATCAATTAGTATATTTGAGTTTAACCGCAATATTTGTTGCATTATTTGTTCTGTCGTTTCTGGAGGATTAAATTGAAATTGCAACCAACTTTCTTTGGCTTGTTTTAGGAATAGTGATATTTGGGAGATTATTTCCTTTTCAAATAACTGAAAGTGAGAGGTTGTAGTTTGTAGTGTGATTTCCTTTACGGTCCATTGAGCTATTTAAAACAGTATTATAATCTCCCACCATAATAATAGAGTCTTGTATTGCTTGCAGGGTTGATCATTTATTATATATATTTTCAAAGTGTGGATCATCATTATTTGGTCCATAAGATTAATGAGCCACATCTGTTTATGGTCCAACAACATATTTAAAATCATCCATCTACCTTGCGGATCTGTTTGGACAATTTGCACATTTGGATCGAAATTACTGTTAATTAATATCATCACCCATTTTGAGTTTCTTTGCCCATGGGAGAAGTTTATTTCGCCCCCTCAGTTCTTTTTCCACACAACTTCATCTAGAATTGTTGAATGAGTTTCCTGTAAACAATATATTCCTTCTCTTTGAGCCATGTAAATATTGTTCTTCTTTTGTTATTATCTGCTAAACCATTACAAATATAACTGGTTGGACCTCACTTTATGTGTGCAGAAAGCTACATTTGTAAATTATGTGTTCATCTACAAAGCCCTTTTGGGTAAACTCCCTCTTTACCTCTGTAGTCTGGTCTCCTTCACCACCAGCAGTTACCATACCCGGTCTGCTAGGTGGTTGCTACTGTAGTCTGGTCTCCTTCACCACCAGCGGTTACCAGACCCGGTCTGCTAGGTGGTTGCTACTTAAAGTGCCCAGGACATTTACAGTATTAGGCAAGACTGCCTTCTCATCTTGTGCACCAGAGACATGGAATAGTCTACAATCCATGCTTCATCTAGATGTTTGTGCCACTGAATACATTTAACCTTTTGATGGGAGACTGTTACATAGGAGTGTAAATGCTTTTTTTTTTTTTGGCTGGATCATGTTGTTATATTGTATTGTTGTATGTTTTAATTCTGTAATGTATTGATTGTTGCTGCCTTCTTGGCCAGGTCTCCCTTGAAAAAGAGACTCTGGGTCTCAATGGGCTTTTGTTGGTTAAATAAGGGTAAAATAAAAGAAATACAAATGTCCATATATTTTTGTTAACTGCATGTGTGACATAACTCCACCAGTCCTATTTATGATATAATTCACAAAGATTAAACAGTTTGTTTGTTTTTATTCTACAAAAATACTTTTTATCAATTAGTATATTTGAGTTTAACCTTAATATTAGTTGTAATATTTGTTCTGTCTTTTCTGGTGGATTAAGTTGAAATCGAAACCAGCTTTCTATGGCTTGTTTTAAAAATAGCGATATTTTTTAGATTATTTCATTTTCAAATAATCGAAAGTGAGAGGTTGTAATCTGAATGAAGGGAAAAATGCCTTGGTCGTGGTCCTCCGTAGCTCAGTTGGTAGAGCACGGCGCTTGTAATGCCAAGTTAGTTGGTTCGTTCCCCGGGACCACCCATACACAAAAATGTATGCACGCATGACTGTAAATCGCTTTGGAAAAAAGCGTCTGCTAAATGGCATATTATTATTATGCCATTCTTGAACACGGGTGAGCCATTCTTACTAATCTGCCAGAGAACCAGTTCAGATTTAAGTATCGTTTTTGTTTGACTGAAACCTTTAGTGAGAGGTCCAATGTTTTAATATTTAATCATTTCTGCCCTCCGAATTCATATTCATTATATAAATATTGGATTTCTAGTCCCTTCATATTATTGTTGGATCTGATTTGAATAGCTAACATTTCGATGGCCATAATAAATAGATATGCCGAAAGTGGACAACATTGTCTTACTCCTCTTGACAATTCAATACTTTCTGAGAAGTAGCCATTATTTACTATTTTACACCTGGGGTTACTATACATAGCTTTAACCCATTGTATAAGACATTCTCCAAAATTAACATATAAATTCCAGTCGTTCTTTATCAAAGGCCTTTTCAAAGTCAGCTATGAAATAAATTATTATAGAAATAATGGTACCGGAGGGGATGGCTGCCATTTTACGGGCTCCTAACCAACTGTGCTATTTTGTACATAATGTTGCTGCTACCGTCTCTTATGACCAAAAATAGCTTCTGGATATCAGAACAGCGATTATTCACCTCGAACTGGACAAAGATTTTTTATTTAATGAGTCCAACGTGAAGGATATACTGCTTCTCTGAGACAAGGCCCAAATCCCCATCATTCACGTGAAGAAAATATGGAAATACAGGGGCGGAGATTGGGGTGCCTTGTGAGAATTTGTCGGCGAGTGGGTAACCCGCCTCTACCATCCGTTCTATTGGCTAACGTGCAATCATTGGGGAATAAACTGGATGATCTCCGTTCGAGACTATCCTACCAACGGGACATTAAAAACTGTAATGTCTTATGTTTCACCGAGTCGTGGCTGAATGACGACACAGATACTATACAGTTGGCTGGGTTTTCCATGCATCGGCAGGACAGAACAGCTATGTCTGGTAAGACGAGGGGTGGGGGTGTGTGTCTATTTGTCAATATAAGCTGGTGCGCAATATCTAATATTAAGGAAGTCTCAAGGTTTTGCTCGCCTGACGTAGGTACCTCATGATAGGCTGTAAACCATACTATCTACCAAGAGAGTTTTCATCTATATTTTTCGTAGCCATCTATTTACCACCACAAACCGATGCTGGCACTAAGACCGCACTCAACGAGCTGTAGAAGGCCATAAACAAACAAGAAAATGCTCATCCAGAAGCGGCGCTCCTAGTGGACGGGGACTTTAATGCAGGCATACTTAAATCAGTTTTATCTAATTTATACCATCATGTCACATGTGCAACCAGAGGAAAACAAACTCTAGACCACCTTTACTCCACACACAGAGACGCATACAAAGCTCTCCCTCACCCTCCATTTGGCAAATCTGACCATAATTCTATCCTCCTGATTCCTGCTTACAAGCAAAAACTAAAGCAGGAAGTACCAGTGACTCGCTCAATACGGAAGTGGTCAGATGACTCGGATACTACGCTACAGGACTGTTTTGCTAGCACAGACTGGAATATGTTCCGGGATTCATCCAATGGTATTGACGAGTATACCACCTCAGTCACCGGCTTCATCAATAAGTGCATCGACAACGTCATCCCACAGTGACCATACGTACATATCCCAACCAGAAGCCATGGATTACAGGCAACATCCGCACCGAGCTAAAAGCTAGAGCTGCCGTGGGACACTAATCTGGACGCTTATAAGAAATACCAGTATGCCCTCAGACGAACCATCAAACAGGCAAAGCATCAATACAGGACTAAGATTGAATCCTACTACACTGGCTCTGACGCTGGTCGGATGTGGCAGGGCTTGCAAACTATTACGGCTACAAAGGGAAACCCAGCCCCGAGCTGCCCAGTGGCGCGAGCCTACCAGATGAGCTAAATGCCTTTTATGCTCGCTTCGAGGCAAGCAACACTGAAGCATCCATGACAGCACCAGCTGTTAGGGACGACTGTGTGATCACGCTCTCCATAGCCGATGTGAGCAAGACCTTTAAACAGTTCAACATTCACAAGGCCAGACGGATTACCAGGACTTGTACTCAGAGCATGCGCGGACCAACTGGCAACTGTCTTCACTGACATTTTCAACCTCTCCCTCCTGTAATAGCTACATGTTTCAAGCAGACCACCATAGTCCCTGTGATCAAGAAAGCGAACGTAACCTGCCTAAATGACTACCGCCCCATAGCACTCACGTCAGTAACCATGAAGTGCTTTGAAAGGCTGATCATGGCTCACATCAACACCATCATCCCGGAAACCCTAGACCCACTCCAATTCGCAAAGCTCCCCAACAGATCCACAGATGATTCAATCTCAATCGCACTCCACACTGCTCTTTCCCACCTGGACAAAAGGAACACCTATGTGAGAATGCTGTTCATTGACGACAGCTCAGTATTCAACAACATAGTGCCCACAAAGCTCATCACCAAGCTAAGGACCCTGGGACCAAACACCTCCCTTTGTAACTGGATCCTGGACTTCCTGATGGGCCGCCCCCAGGTGGTAAGGGTATGCAAGAAAACATCTGCCACGCTGATCCTCAACACGGGAGCCCCTCAGGGGTGCGTGCTTATTCCCCTCCTGTACTCCCTGTTCACCCATAACTGCGTGGCCAAGCACAACTCCAACACCATCATTAAGTTTACAGACGACACAACGGTGGTAGGTCTGATCACCGACAACGATGAGAGCCTATAGGGAGGAGGTCAGTGACCTGGCAGTGTGGTGCTTTTACAACAACCTCTCCCTCAATGTGAGCAAGACAAAGGAGCTGATTGTGGACTACAAGAAAAGGAGGGCCGAACACGCCCCCATTCACAACGACGGGGCTGTAGTGGAGCGGGTTGAAAGTTTCAAGTTCCTTGGTGTCCACATCACCAACAAACTATCATGGTTCAAACACACAAATACAGTCGTGAAGAGGGCACGACAACAACTTTTCCCCCTCAGGAGACTGAAAAGATTTGGCATGGGTCCCCAGATCCTCAAAAAGTTCTACAGCTGCACCATCGAGAGCATCCTGACTGGTTGCATCACCGCTTGGTATGGCAACAGCTTGGCATCCGTTCGTAAGGCGCTACAGAGGGTAGTGCGTACAGCCCAGTACATCACTGGGGCCAAGCTTCCTGCCATCCAGGACCTATATACTAGGCGGTGTCAGAGGAAGGCCCAACAAATTGTCAAAGACTCCAGTCACCCAAGTCATAGACTGATCTCTCTGCTACCGCACGGCAAGCGGTACCGAAGCGCCAAGTCTAGGTCCAAAAGGCTCCTTAACAGCGTCTACCCCCAAGCCATAACATTGCTGAACAATTAATCAAATGGCCACCCAGACTATTTACATTCTGTGTTTATTATCTATACATTGTCACTTTACCCCTACCTACATGTATAAATTACCTCAACTAACCTGTACCCCCACACATTGACTCAGTACCGGTACCCCCTATATATACAGTAGCCTCATTATTGTAATTTTATTGTGTTACTTTTTATTAAATGTTTTACTTTAGTTTATTTAGTAAATATTTTCTTAACTCTATTTCTTGAACAGCATTGTTGGTTAAGGGCTTGTAAGTAATTTCACGGTAACGTCTACACCTGTTGTATTCGGCGCATGTGACAAATAACATTTGATTTGTTTCCAGTACTTGTTTATATTATCTCCAATGTATCGTCCATGTAAAAAGTCTGTCTGATTAGGATTAATAATATCTGACAATACCTTTTTAATTCTATGCGCTATGCATTTTGCTACAATTTTGGCATCACAACACTGAAGTGTAAGGGGTCTTTAGGTGGACTGGATCTTTATATTTACCAACTGGGCCCTGTTTTAGTAATTGTGGAATCAGACCTTCTTGCTGAGTATCTGATAGACTACAATTTTTATAGGAATGGTTAAAAAATTTACCTCAACAAATATTTGATATACCTCATCTGGCATGCCATCCAGCCCTATTTAGCTTATGTTGATTGGACTAAATTGTTTTTGGTATCTTAGTTGTTGTCACTGTATTAGACTAAGCATAGGTGATTTAATGATGTTGAAATATTGAAGTTGAAATGGTGCTGGAATAGTGGAGGCATCTCCTGTTTTCTTTGCGACTTGCGGTAACTCTCCGTGGTTCTAAATCAATAGTTGACCATGCTATAGTAGGTCATGTAACTGTTTGTTTGTGGACTTCACCGGACATACTGTATGTTGCTCTCCAGTTTTGTGATGAAACAAAGGTGTGGTTGAATCTATTCTGCCACTGTGTCTTCTTATTGTCTCAGCCTTAGGCAAGGGATATGAACTAACAGGTTATAGAGCAAACGCAATTATCACAACACATAGGTTGTAATATGGCTTTTTTTCCTGGCTTCCTCAGTGTATTTACCCACACAACTCTACTGCTGACTGCAGTTCGGCGTCGTAACCGACTTCAGTGGGCCATTGCTCAACTTCGATGGCCACTGGCACGCTGGAGAAGTGTGCTCTTCACGGATGAATCCCGGTTTCAACTGTACCGGTCAGATGGCGTCGTGTGGGCAACCTGTTTGCTGATGTCAATATTGTGAACAGAGTGCCCCATGGTGGCGGTGGGGTTATGGTATGGGTAGGCATAAGCTACGGACAACTAACACAGTTGCATTTTATCAATGGCAATTTGAATGCACAGAGATATCGTGACTAGATCCTGAGGCCCATTGTTGTGCCATTTAGCCGCCGCAATCACCTCATGTTTTAGCATGATAATGCATGACCCCATGTTGAAACAATCTGTACACAATTCCTGGAAGCTGAAAATATCCCAGTTCTTCCATGGCCTGCATACTCACCAGACATGTCACCCATTGAGCATGTTTGGGATGCTCTGGATCAACGTTTAAGACAGCGTGTTCCAGTTCTCGCCAATATCCAGAAACTTCGCACAGCCATTGAAGAGGAGTAGACAACATTCTACAGGCCACAATCAACAGCCTGATCAACTCTATGTGAAGGAGATGAGGCAAATGGTGGTCATACCAGATACTGACTGGTTTTCTGATCCATGCCAATACCTTTTTAACCTCTTAAGGATCTGACCCTTTTTTTCAATTTTCGCCTAAAATGACATACCCAAATATAACTGCCTGTAGCTCAGAACCTGAAGCAAGGACATGCATATTCTTCAAAAATAAAATAAAATGTATTGGTCACATACACATGGTTAGCAGATGTTATTGCGAGTGTAGCGTAACGCTTGTGCAACAAATATCTAAGACGCACAAATCTAAATAAAGGACTGGAATAAGAATATATAAATATATGGATGAGCAATGTCATTGACAGAGCGGCATAGGCTAAGATAATAATAATATGCCATTTAGCAGACGCTTTTACCCAAAGCAACTTACAGTCATGCATGCATACATTTTTTGTGTATGGGTGGTCCCGGGGATCGAACCCACTACCTTGGCGTTACAAGCGCCGTGCTCTACCAGCTGAGCTACAGAGGACAAAGATGCAATAGGTAGTATAGAATACAGTATATAAAGATGAGATGGGTAATGCAAGATATGTAAACATTATTACGATAGTATAGAATACAGTATATACATATGAGACGAGTAATGCAAGATATGTAAACATTATTAAAGTGGCATTATTAAAGTGACTAGTGTTCCATTTATTGAAGTGGCCAGTGATTTTCAAGTCAGTATGTAGGCAGCACCGCCTCTGTGCTAGTGATGGCTATTTAACAGTCTGATTGCCTTGAGATAGAAGCTGTTTTTCAGTCTCTTGGTCCCAGCTTTGATGCACCTGTACTGACCGCGCCTTCTGGATGATAGCGGGGTGAACAGGCAGTGGCTCGGATGGTAGTTGTCCTTGATGATCTTTTTGGCCTTCCTGTGACATCGGGTGCTGTCGGTGTCCTGAAGGGCAGGTAGTTTGCCCCCGGTGATGCGTTGTGCTGACCGCACCACCCTCTGGAGAGCCCTGCGGTTGTGGGCGGTGGAGTTGCCGTACCAGGCGGTGATACAGCCCGACAGGATGCTCTCAATTGTGCATCTGTAAACGTTTTTGAGGGTTTAAGGTGACAGGCCAAATTTCTGCAGCCTCCTGAGGTTGAAGAGAAGCTGTTGCGCCTTCTTCACCACACTGTCTGTGTGGGTGGACCATTTCAGTTTGTCAGTGATATGTACTTAAAACTTTCCACCTTCTCCACTGCTGTCCCGTCGATGTGGATAGAGGGGTACTCCCTCTGCTGTTTCCTGAAGTTTTCATCTCCTTTTGTTTTCTTGACTTTGAGTGAGAGGTTATTTTCCTGACACCACACTCCGAGAGCCCTCACCTCCTCCCTGTAGGCTGTCTCATCGTTTTTGGTAACCAAGCCTACTACTGTTTTGTCGTCTGCAAACTTGATGATTGAGTTGGAGGCGTGCATGGCTACGCAGTTATTGGTCAACAGGGAGTACAGGAGGGGGCTGAGCACGCACCCTTGTGGGGCCTCAGTGTTGAGGATCAGTGAAGTGGAGATGTTATTTCCTACCTTCACCACCTGGGGGCAGCCTGTCAGGAAGTCCAGGACCCAATTGCACAGGGCTGGGGTTGAGACCCAGGGCCTCAAGCTTAATGATGAGCTTGGAGGGTACTATGGTGTTGAACGCTTAACTATAGTCAATGAACAGCATTCTTACATAGGTATTCCTCTTGTCCAGATGGGATAGGGCAGCGTACAGTGTGATGGTGATTGCATCGTCTGTGGACCTATTGGGGCGGTAAGCAATTTGTGGGTCTAGGGTGACAGGTAAGGTGGAGGTGATATGACCCTTGACTAGTCTCTCAAAGCACTTCATGATGACAGAAGTGAGTGCTACGGGGCGATAGTCATTTAGTTCAGTTACCTTTGCATTCTTGGGTACAGGAACAAAGGTGGCCATCTTGAAGATTGAATATGTCCTTGATACCATTCTTGATGCCATTTGAAAGGAAACACTTTGAAGTTTGTGGAAATGTGAAATTAATGTAGGAGAATATAACACATTAGATCTGGTAAAAGATAATACAAACAAAAAAACATGTGTTTTCTATTTATTTTTTTGTTCCATAATCTTTGAAATACAAGAGAATGGCCCCAATATAATATTGCAGTTTAGGCGCAATTTAGAATTTTGCCACTAGATGGCAGCAGTGGGTGTTCAAAGTTTCAGATTGATCCAGTGAAGCATTGCAATACTGGACTATTTTGTATCAAGTCTGCCCAAATGTGCCTAATTGGTCAATTTATACATTTTCAAGTACATAACTATAGAGAACATACAAAAATGATATGGTAATACAAAATGTAAGTTTACACTCTCCCAGGAATGTCATACATGATGGATCATTAGTTTATACACTAACTTTCACACATCTAGAAGGCCAGGTGGGGTGGGTGTGGAGCCAGAGACAGCAGGGGTTCAAACTGTAGAACCCAGTTCCTACATTTGAATATAAAAATGGATATTATCAAACAAAACTATGCTACATTTTATCTCTGGGACCCTTAGGATGACAAATCAGAGCAAGATTACTGAATGTAAGTACATTATTTACCTTCAGAGGTGAATGTATCAAACCTGTTGCCATGATACGTTTTTTGTGGTTGTGCACTCTCCTCAAACAATAGCATGGTATTTGTTCACTGTAATAGCTAGTGTAAATTGGACAGTGCAGTTAGATGAACGAGAATTTAAGCTTTCTGCCCATATAAGACATGTCTATGTCCTGGAAAGTTTGCTGTTACTTACAACAGTCATGCTAATCACATTAGTGCACGTTAGCTCAACCGTCCCGTATACGGAACACCGATCCCGTAGAGGTTAAGGTATCTGTTACCAACAGATGCATATCTGTATTCCCAGTCATGTGAAATCCATAAATTAGGGCCTAATACATTTATTTCAATTTACTGATTTCTTTATATAAACTGTAACTCAGTAAAATCTTTGAAATTGTTGCATGTTGCATTTATATTTTTGTTCAGTGTACTAAGTCTGCATATCATTAGTCTACCATAATTCTATCTACAGTATAACTGCACAATATCCTACTAAAGCACATTTGATGGGTAGCCAGGCTGGGACACCCTTGGACAGTCAGTCCAACACCTTTGTCCAAGGGTGTCAAATTCATTTCCTGGAGAGCCGCATGTCTACTGAGTTATTTATTATTATTATTATTATTATTATTATTATTATTATTATTTCCTTTGAATTTGTGTTCAGTTAAGACCTAGAGACCAGGTGAGAGGTCTAAACTAAAAAATGCCCCTCCAGGAATTGAGTTTAACACCCCTACATTAGTCCTTATGTCAAGAGGTCTGAGCATAATAATACATTTTAAATGTCCAAATTCAGAATCAATTGGGCTTCCAAAAATAATATGTAAACAGTAGAGCTCTGTGCCCTGATTTTAAGTCCCAATGAGGGGATTCGATTAAGCTGGCCCAGGCGCCAGGGTGGGCAGAGATTTAACCGGTTGAAAAGTGATTGCATTCCTTTTGAAACCGGGCTGCCTCCTGGGCATAAATCAAGCACGTGGAGTAATGATTACAACACATGCAAAGTGTTTGCTCTTGATAAAAACACATACAGTATGTACTTTATCTGCCTTAAACTAGTTTGAAAATGTTTACATTTATTTATGGAAAATACATGTTGTATGTTCCTGAACGATGCACCATGCTGCCTTGATGACAATATGACCTGGTGGCGCAGATTACGGTTCTATTTGAGCAAGGCGCTCCTCCCTCACCGCTTTTGCCCGTTCACGTAATGAGCCATAGCCCGGTGCACACCGGTTCAGCTTAATCGAACTCCCTCATTCATATGCTGAAACAGTGTAAAACAAGGCAAATCCACATGGGCAGTAATATGAAATACACTTCAACAAAGGTTCAGATGCTACGATGCTATTCGATAAGCTAACAAGGAAAGTAAGTGTTAAGTAATTACACTGTGGTATTACATGAGAAGGACATCAGCTTACTTTAAAACAAAAACAGTATACTTTGTTGGTGTTTGTGTACCTTCTCTGTAAACCTTATCACATACCGTGGGGATATGCAAATAACAGTAGATTGGATTGTTAAGCACAAACTGAAGTCCTTTTAAGTATGTGCCACTACACTATACATTACATTGGATGTATCTTCATGTTATTTCTTCTTTCCTGCTGCCAGGACCAACCAGATGCCTGGCTCAGAACCAGTCCTACCTGGCCCTACCAACTCCTGCTTCTTGCCCCTCACTGTGCTGGGTAACACAGGGTCACAAACCATAACAGGCTGGAAAAGTATGTGAAAAAAGTTGTCAGTGAGTTTCAAGATAGTAGGTTGCCGGCTATGCGGCCTCAAAGACAAGAATAGGCACACAAAAAGGGCAAGGACATAATTTTTAAACAGTATGCCTTCCTACAATCGGGGCACAGGATAGTGGAAGTGCTTTCTAGCTTTATACCTGCCTCAATAAGGCTACTGAGTGCTGCACTCTGTCCTCCTAGGCACCCTGGCTGCCTATTTAGAGATTTATGGATACATTTATTAATAGGCTACACCAGGGGTAGGCAACCCTGGACCTGGAGTGCAGCAGGCACTTCAGGTATTTGATTTAACCAACCTGGAAAACCAGGTGTGTTGTATTTAGTCAATCATAGAACTGATCAATTAGCTCAGTTGGTCTGGTGTGGTGCCTAGTTGGAACAAAATCCTGCAGTACCTGTAGCACTCCAGGAACAGGGTTGCCTAGCCCTGGGCTACACCCTCATGCACTGTATTTTATTTGCTAGTGTACGCATGCCCTGTTTTTTTATGTAATAAAAAATTTGTTTAAGTGTGCTTGATGTATCTGACACCAGAAATTAAGTTCCCTCTGGGAAAATAAAGTTAGTTATACAGTCGTGGTCAAAAGTTTTGAGAATGACACAAATATTGGTCTTCACAAAGTTTGCTGTTTCAGTGTTTTTAGATATTTTTGTCAGATGTTACTATGGTATACTGAAGTATAATTACAAGCATTCCATAAGTGTCAAAGGCTTTTATTGACAATTACATTAAGTTTATGCAAAGAGTCAATATTTGCAGTGTTGACCCTTCTTTTTCAAGACCTCTGTAATCTGCCCTGGCATGCTGTCAATTAACTTCTGGGCCACATCCTAACTGATGGCAGCCCATTCTTGCATAATCAATGCTTGGAGTTTGTCAGAATTTGTGGGTTTTTGTTTGTAGACCCGCCTCTTGAGGATTGACCACAAGTTCTCAATGGGATTAAGGTCTGGGGAGTTTCCTGTCCATGGACCCAAAATGTCGATGTTTTGTTCCCCGAGCCACGTAGTTATCACTTTTGCCTTATGGCAAGGTGCTCCATCATGCTGGAAAAGGCATTGTTCATCACCAAACTCTCGGAGGATGTGTTGGTACCATTCTTTATTCATGGCTGTGTTCTTAGGCAAAATTGTGAGTGAGCCCACTCCCTTGGCTGAGAAGCAACCCCACACATGAATGGTCTCAGGATGCTTTACTGTTGGCATGACAAAGGACTGATGGTAGCGCTCACCTAGTCTTCTCCGGACAAGCTTTTTTCCGGATGCCCCAAACAATCGGAAAGGGGATTCATCAGAGAAAATGACTTTACCCCAGTACTCAGCAGTCCAATCCCTGTACCTTTCCAGAATATCAGTCTGTCCCTGATGTTTTTCCTGGAGAGAAGTGGCTTCTTTGCTGCCTTTCTTGACACCAGGCCATCCTCCAAAAGTCTTCGCCTCACTGTGCGTGCAGATGCACTTACAACTGCCTGCTGCCATTCCTGAGCAAGCTCTGCACTGGTGGTGCCCCGATCCCGCAGCTGAATCAACTTTAGGAGACGGTCCTGGCGCTTGCTGGACTTTCTTGGGCGCCCTGAAGCCTTCTTCACAACAATTGAACCTCTCTCCTTGAAGTTCTTGATGATCCGATAAATGGTTGATTTAGGTGCAATCTTACTAGCAGCAATTTCCTTGCCTGTGAAGCCCTTTTTGTGCAAAGCAATGATGACGGCACGTGTTTCCTTGCAGGTAACCATGGTTAACAGAGGAAGAACAATGATTTCAAGCACCACGCTCCTTTTAAAGCTTCCAGTCTGTTATTCTAACTCAATCAGCATGACAGAGTGATCTCCAGCCTTGTCCTCGTCAACACTCTCATCTGTGTTAATGAGAGAATCACTGACATGATGTCAGCTGGTCCTTTTGTGGCAGGGCTGAAATGCAGTGGAAATGTTTTTTTGGGGATTAAGTTCATTTTCATGGCAAAGAGGGACTTTGCAATTAATTGCAATTCATCTGATCAGTCTTCATAACATTCTGGAGTATATGCAAATTGCCATCATAAAAACTGAGGCAGCAGACTTTGTGAAAATTAATATTTATGTAATTTTCAAAACTTTTGACCACGACTGTACATGCTATGTTTTGCTATGATGTGTTTCGAGTAGCCTTAACTTGAATATTCAATCCATTTGTCACGTGAGTGCTGCAACAGGACTGTGCTGTTTATCTCCGCCACAGGCAATTTACTTATGTACAAGACACATTCTTATTGCTCTTCCATGCTGGCAACACTTCTGTCCTCTGTTTCCCTATATGTAGAGGGGCCAAGTGGGAGTGAGGTCAGTGAAGATGAGGGAGATGAAGCAGGGGCAGGAGGAGTTGGCAGAGTAGGCCTATATGTAACCCGAGCTGGATGTGATAAAAGAGAATGAAATGGAGAGTTAGATCTATGATACGGGATATTTTATGCTGATAAATGGTCAATTCTTGATCTACCATGATCTATTTCCGAATTGGTTAAAATAAGATTAGGTTAAGGGTGTTAGGAACGTTTTTATCTCAATATCAAATCATTTCTGACCTGGGTAACAATTAAGTACCTTACTGTGATTGTTTTCAATTAAAATGATCAAAAATAAACAATACAAAAATCTTTGCAAAGAGCAATTTCTCAAGTCTTGGAGTGGTCTGATTGGGGAGTGGAAAACTGAAAATGTGCTGTTATTGGCAGACATGGCAGACAGGTTTGGAAATCTATTGATGTTACCGGTGGATTTAACAGGTGACATCAATAAGGGATCATAGATTTCACCTGGTCAGTCTATGTCATGGAAAGAGCAGGTGTTCCTAATGTTTTGTCTGTTATTCCTGAGTCCTTGGTGGTAACGGTTTACAGCCTGCAAAATACATATATAGTCCTCTGAAGAAATGTCTAACTTATTACCCTAAACTTCATAAATGTCATATACATTTATTAGGTCAAACACATCCATTTAATCAGAATCTTATTTTACCTGCAGGATGTGGAACCAGCACAGAAGAAAATGTGCATTTTGAAATACTTCCTTTATGGCCCCCACCTCCTTCATATCTTTGTCCAACATGTTACATTTAGAGTCATACAATTTCTATAGAAAACTACTTGGATATGACAAAGTCATAGTTATTCACTTGAAACACAGTTGTCAAGGAGAAGCAGTACAAATACTGTACCTTGTTTCAAAGTCGTGAGCAGCTGTCCAGATTTTTCTCAGGCAGAAGGCAACGTTTTGTTGGGTCTCTTCACTGACGATGAACATTGCCACTGGGAATCCATGCCTACTTTCTTCCCTCACAACTAGTGCGTAAACTGCATAATCATAAATTGTGAGGCCTGAAATATAAATGTAATATTATTGATTTATCTTTATTGTATAATGCAAATAGTTTAAATGTTTTTAAAGTTTAGGTCTTAACTTATTGCCATACTCACCAGGATATGAAGCGTTCATAAAAAGTATATTCTTCCCACACAGCAAAATGTTCTGCCTCTGCTCTGCATTTTGAAGTACGAGTATCAGTGGTTGACCTGTTGCTCTGCAGAAAGGCTGATAGTACAATGTCTCACTCTTAAAGCAACAATATGTCACTTTTTGGTCGACCACATAGAAATGTAGGTTATAGATCTGTCATTCTCATTGAAAGCAAGTCTAAGAAGCGGTAGATCTGTTCTATGTGCGCTATTTCTATGCTTCCCGTTCTTAAATTTAGTTTTTGCGTCTTTTACTTTCAGTTTTGTACACCAGCTTCAAACAGCTGAAAATATAATGTGTTTGGTTATGGAAAATATATTTCACAGCAGTTTAGATGGTACAATGATTCTCTACACAATGACTACTTGTTTTGTCACATAAACTGAAATTAGGTGAACTATTAGAATTTGAGCAACCAGGAAATGGTGGTGCAATTTATGCATAGTGCATCATCAAGGTCTGTTTTCACAAGTGAGTCAACACTCCAGGAGTAGTTTTCATGATGCCTGTCCAGGGTCTTCATTAGATTATTTAGGTGCAGGATATCCCTGAGAGATGGGAAGAATCTCATGTCCGCCATGTCAGTGTACCCCCTGCTCATCGCCCAGTTCATGATACTGTTGGACTTGCAATGAAGAGCCAAGATATCAATATATGCGACCAGGTCTGGGTGGATGCGGTTTGTCACATTCTCTGAGTATGAATTCTCATGGCCCTTTTGCTCCAGCATCTATTTGATGATACACACTTTTGAGGTGTGCCCATCGTTGATGTCGAATGCCACATAGGCCTAACAGCTGTTTGCCCTGCAGTCCTGTGGCTTCCGTGTCGACTTTCCACAGCAAAAATTAAGGGGTTGTGTATTCTGACTTTTGCAGACATATGGCCCATCAAGGTCACTGATGTAGCTTTCGATGAACTCCTCCACCTCAGCCTCAACTACCTTCATCTCCACCTCTGCCCTACGACTCCTTTAGATAGCACTCTCTCTTAACTCAGTTAAAAAGATACAGTGAGGGAAAAAAGTATTTGATACCCTGCTGATTTTGTATGTTTGCCCACTGACAAAGAAATTATCAGCCTATAATTTTAATGGTAGATTTATTTGAACAGTGAGAGACAGAATAACAACAAAGAAATCCAGAAAAACGCATGTCAAAAATGTTATAAATTGATTTCCATTTTAATGATGGAAATAAGTATTTGACCCCTCTGCAAAACATGACTTAGTACTTGGTGGCAAAACCCTTGTTGGCAATCACAGAGGTCAGACGTTTCTTGTAGTTGGCCACCAGGTTTGCACACATGTCAGGAGGGATTCTGTCCCAGGATTTTGCAGATGTTCTCCAAGTCATTAAGGTTTCGAGGCTGACGTTTGGCAACTCGAACCTTCAGCTCCCTCCACAGATTTTCTATGGGATTAAGGTCTGGAGACTGGCTAGGCCACTCCAGGACCTTAATGTGCATCTTCTTGAGCCACTCCTTTGTTGCCTTGGCCGTGTGTTTTGGGTCATTGTCATGCTGGAATACCCATCCACGACCCATTTTCAATGCCCTGGCTGAGGGAAGGAGGTTCTCACCCAAGATTTGATGGTACATGGCCCCGTCCATCGTCCCTTTGATGCGGTGAAGTTGTCCTGTCCCCTTAGCAGAAAAACACCCCCAAAGCATAATGTTTCCACCTCCATTTCTTATGGTGGGGATGGTGTTCTTGGGGTCATAGGCAGCATTCCTCCTCCTCCAAACATGGCGAGTTGAGTTGATGCCAAAGAGCTCCATTTTGGTATCATCTGACCACAACACATTCACCCAGTTCTCCTCTGAATCATTCAGATGTTCATTGGCAAACTTCAGACGGGCATGTGTTTGTGCTTTCTTGAGCAGGGGGACCTTGCGGGCGCTGCAGGATTTCAGTCCTTCACGGCGTAGTGTGTTACTAATTGTTTTCTTGGTGACTATGGTCCCAGCTGCCTTGAGATCATTGACAAGATCTTCCAGTGTAGTTCTGGGCTGATTCCTCACCGTTCTCATGATCATTGCAACTCCACGAGGTGAGATCTTGCATGGAGCCCCAGGCCGAGGGAGATTGAAAGTTATTTTGTGTTTCTTCCATTTGCGAATAATCACACCAACTGTTGTCACCTTCTCACCAAGCTGCTTGGCGATGGTCATGAAGACCATTCCAGCCTTGTGTAGGTCTACAATCTTGTCCCTGACATCCTTGGAGAGCTCTTTGGTCTTGGCCATGGTGGAGAATTTGGAATCTGATTGATTGATTGCTTCTGTGGACAGGTGTCTTTTATACAGGTAACAAACTGAGATTAGGAGCACTCCCTTTAAGAGTGTGCTCCTAATCTCAGCTCGTTACCTGTATAAAAGACACCTGGGAGCCAGAAATCTTTCTGATTGAGAGGGGGTCAAACACTTATTTCCCTCATTAAAATGCAAATCAATTTATAACATTTTTGACATGCGTTTTTCTGGATTTTTTTGTTGTTATTCTGTCTCTCACTGTTCAAATAAACCTACCATTAAAATTATAGACTGATAATTTCTTTGTCAGTGGGCAAATGTACAAAATCAGCAGGGCATCAAATACTTTTTTCCCTCACTGTACTTCTCAAGAAATCCATTCGGGAAGAAAAGAACAAATACAGCATATCATTTTACTCCTCTAACTTTACCTCCCACATGTCCTGTACATTATAAACTGCCTCTACCTCCCTCACAATCATATTTTTCTTCAATGTTCAATTTGGGGTTAGTGGGGCCCCTCAACAGCATTTTTTAAACAGGCCCCCAAATCGCTAAGTCCCCTGCAAGTAGGGCTATTGAGAGCACTCTCTCTGAGGTGAATTACCTCAGACAGCTGAAATGGTGTACAGTACCAGTCAAAAGTTTGGATACACCTACTCATTCAAGGGTTTTTCTTTATTTTTACTATTTTTCACGCCCTGACTCTGGGGACTCTTATTTGTTGAGTCAGGGTGTGATTTTCTATGTTGTATTTTCTATGTGGGTTCTAGTATGTGTATTTCTATGTTGGCCGGTGTGGTTCCCAATCAGAGGCATGGGTCGCTCGTTGTCTCTGATTGGGGACCATACTTAGGCAGCCTATTGGCACTGTGTAGTTGTGGGATCTTGTTCCAGTTAAGGTATGTTGTGCTGCCTTGGACTTCACGTTTCGTTTGTTGTTTTGTCGTTGTGTTTAATATTTAATAAACATGTATGCATATCACGCTGCGCCTTGGTCTGACCCGTCGATGAACGAACGTGACAGAAGATCCCACCAAACGAGGACCAAGCAGCGTGCCCAGGAAGAACGAATAGCCATGTCACAGGTGGGCAAATGGTGGTCATGGGAGGAGATATTTGCGGGGAAAGGGCCATGGGCGAAGGTAGATGCCCAGGCAGGAGAGGACAAACGGTGCCAAACGTGCCGACGACGGAGACCCGAGAGGCAACCACAAGAAAATGTTGGGGGGGGGGGGGGGGCACACGGGGTGGATGACGAGGCTACAGGAGGCTAA
Source organism: Coregonus lavaretus (assembly GCF_964263955.1). Lineage (NCBI taxonomy): Eukaryota > Metazoa > Chordata > Actinopteri > Salmoniformes > Salmonidae > Coregonus > Coregonus lavaretus. Next base: position 10,707,253 of record NC_140023.1, on the reverse strand, counting down.
AAGGGAGAAGGAAAGTGTAGAGGCACGGCGAGAGGAGCTGGTTAGGCAGCAGAAGGAGTTGGGGTTAATAACGGAACCCAGTCCCGCTCCTCGCACCAAGCAAGTGGTGCATGTCGCCAGTCCGGTCCGTTCCTGCTCCCCGCACCAAGCCAGTGGTGCGCGTCGCCAGCCCGGCCTGTTCCTGCTCTCGCACCAAGCTAGTGGTGCACGTCGCCAGCCCGGCCCGGCCTGATCCTGCCCCTCGCACCAAGCCAGTGGTGCGCGTAGCCAGCCCGGCCCGGCCTGGCCTGTTCCTGCCCCTCGCACCAAGCCAGTGGTGCGTGTCGCCAGCCCGGTCCGGCCTGTTCCTGCCCCTCGCACCAAGCTAGTGGTGCATGTCGCCAGCCTGGCCCGGCCTGTTCCTGCCCCTCGCACCAAGCCAGTGGTGCGCGTCGCCAGCCCGGTCCGGCCTGTTCCTGTCCCTTGCACCAAGCCAGTGGTGTGCGTCGCCAGCCCGGCCCGGCCTGTTCCTGCCCCTCACACCAAGCCAGTGGTGCGCGTCGCCAGCCCGGTCCGGCCTGTTCCTGCTCCTCGCACCAAGCCAGTGGTGCGTGTGTCCAGTCCGGCATGCCCCGTGCCTGTTCCACCGGTGCCTGGTCCGGCACCGGTCAGCTGCTCTACTCCAGAGCCAGAGCAGTCCGCTTCACCGGGGTCCAGTCCAGCTCCGGTCAGCGGCTCCACTCCGGAGCCAGAGCAGTCCGCTCCACCGGTGCCTGATACAGCTCCGGTCAGCTGCTCCACTTCGGAGCCAGAGCAGTCCACTCCACCGGGCTCCAGTTCGGAGCCTGAGCAGTCCGCTCCACCGGTGCCTGGTCCAGCTCCGGTCAGCGGCTCCAGTCCAGACCCAGACGTCAGCCCCTCTCCAGGTTCGGGGTCTCCCACACCAGGATCCAGACAGGGCTTGGAGTATAGTGGGAGGAAGGAGAGGGGAAGCAATGCGCCGAGGTCTAGACCAGACCAGGGGCGCAACAGGGAGGCGAAGAGTGAGAGGTCGTCACGCCCTGAGCCGGATCCGCCTGGGAATGCCCACCCGGCCCCTACCCTGTTATGTGTATGTTGTGCGGTCGGAGTCCGCACTTTTGGGGGGGGTACTGTCACGCCCTGACTCTGGGGACTCTTATTTGTTGAGTCAGGGTGTGATTTTCTATGTTGTATTTTCTATGTGGGTTCTAGTATGTGTATTTCTATGTTGGCCAGTGTGGTTCCCAATCAGAGGCAGCGGTCGCTTGTTGTCTCTGATTGGGGACCATACTTAGGCAGCCTATTGGCACTGTGTAGTTGTGGGATCTTGTTCCAGTTAAGGTATGTTGTGTTGTGCTGCCTTGGACTTCACGTTTCGTTTTGTTTGTTGTTTTGTCGTTCTGTTTAATATTTAATAAACATGTACGCATATCACGCTGCGCCTTGGTCTGACCCGTCGATGAACGAACGTGACACACCCTTTGCCTTGATGACAACTTTGCACACTCTTGGTATTCTCTCAACCAGCTTCACCTGGAATGCTTTTCCCACAGTCTTGAAGGAGTTCCCACATATGCTGAGCACTTGTTGGCTGCTTTTCCTTCACTCTGCCGTCCGACTCATCCCAAACCATATCAATTGAGTTGAGGTCAGGGGATTGTGGAGGCCAGGTCATCTGATGCAGCACTCCATCACTCTCATTATTGGTAAAATAGCCCTTACACATTGTGGAGGTGTGTTGGGTCATTGTCCTGTTGAAAAACAAATGATAGTCCCACTAAGCCCAAACCAGATGGGATGGCATATCGCTGCAGAATGCTGTGGTAGCCAAGCTGGTTAAGTGTGCCTTGAATTCAAAATAAATCACTGACAGTGTCACAAGCAAAGCACCCCCACACCATAACACCTCCTGCTCCATGCTTTACAGTGGGCAATACACATGCAGAGATCATCCGTTCACCCACACTGCATCTCACAAAGACGCAGCGGTTTGAACCAAAAATCTCAAATTTGGACTCCAGACCAAAGGACAAATTTCCACCGGTCTAATGTCCATTGCTCATGTTTCTTGGCCCAAGCAGGTCTCTTCTTATTATTGGTGTCCTTTAGTAGTGGTTTCCTTGCAGCAATTCGACCATGAAGACCTGATTCACACAGTCCCATCTGAACAGTTGATGTTGAGATGTGTCTGTTACTTGAACTCTGTGAAGCATATATTTGGGCAGGTAACTCTAATGAACTTATCCTCTGCAGCAGAGGTAACTCTGGGTCTTCTATTCCTGTGGCGGTCCTCATGAGAGCCAGTTTCATCATAGTGCTTGATGGTTTTTGCGACTGCACTTGAAGAAACTTTCAAAGTTCTTGAAATGTTCCTTATTGACTGACCTTCATGTCTTTAAGTAATGATGGAGTGTTGTTTCTCTTTGCTTATTTGAGCATTAAGAAGGAAATACATTCTACAAATTAACTTTTAAGAATGCACACCTGTTAATTGAAATGCATTCCAGGGGACTACCTCATGAAGCTGGTTGAGAGAATGCCAAGAGTGTTCAAAGCTGTCATCAAGGCAAAGGGTGGCTGTTAGAATAATCTCAAATAAGATTTTTTTAACACTTTTTGGTTACTAGATGATTCCATATGGGTTATTTCATAGTTTTGATGTCTTCACTATTATTCTACAATGTAAAAACATTTTACATGTATGAAAAATCCTTGAATGAGTAAGTGTGTCCAAACTTTTGACTGGTAGTGTACCTCAAAGCAAGCACTTTCAGATTGTCTATCAACCAAAAGCTATTGTAAGGTTTTACATTATGTCCAAGTCTATTGTAATGACGGGTCATAAATCCTAGACAATCATATTTTCTAAATATTGTAACTATTTTCATCAGTCGTTGAGTCTTCACCTACCTCTCTCTCTAATAAGTTTCTTCTCACACAAGTTTTACAACAAGTGCACTTCTGAGGGGAAAACACAGAGGGCAGCTGATTGGCAGATAATTAAAGTATTTGTATTTTCAGAACCCATACTAGGAAGTTTAGTAATAAGAGACAACTCAAGTCATATCAACTGATATCAGTCAACAATTCAGCTTTATTACACCGTTCAAAAGTTTGGGGTCACTTAGAAATATCTTTGTTTTCGAAAGAAAAGCTATGTTTTTGTCCATTAAAATAACATCAAATTGATCAGAATTACAATTTAGACATTGTTAATGTTGTAAATGGCTATTGTAGCTGGAAACGGCAAAACACCAGTCTCAACATCAACAGTGAAGAGGCGACTCCGGGATGCTGAGATATGGCTTTTTCATTGCAACTCTGCCTAGAAGGTCAGCATCCCGGAGTCGCCTCTTCACTGTTGACGTTGAGACTGGTGTTTTGCGGGTACTATTTAATAAAGCTGCCAGTTGAGGACCTGTGAGGCGTCTGTTTCTTAAACTAGACACTCTAATGTATTTGTCCTCTTGCTCAGTTGTGCACCGGGCAGGGACGGCTTATTCAATAGGGCGATATGGGCGACGCACTGCCAAACGGGAAAAGGAAGGGATTTTTTTTCTAATCAATTATATCACGGCAACAGCAGTTATCAGTGTTCACGTCTGATCTGCCAGCCACTAAATGTCAAATCAGGCTAAAGTCGTGCTTCAAATGGCCCCGCCCGTTTTTGGGGCGATTTCAGTCAAGTTGAAAATCGCCCAGAAGTCTCTCATAGCCTGTCATGTAAAATCTATTTTTTTCACATTTCAAAGCTTTCAATACATTCTCTATGGGTGTCTGTGGGCTTGCACTTACGCGCTTTCGTCATACGTGACGTAACGTTGAACGTAACTAAGACAATGGCGGCTAGCAGCGTCTCTGTTGTGACCTGCAGTGCAGCGTTATTTTATGTTTTTAATTTGTAGACTTAGTTTACAAACATTCTGCCAACCATGGATTTCCAGTGGTGGGTTTTGGACTGATCTTGTTGATCGTGTACATACCCGCTACGAACGGACTAAATAATGAAAAGGCTGCTGGCAGCTGAATCCCAATACAGCTGGGAGACTTGGCTGGATGACAGAGTCCCGGACAGAGAAGTGGAGCCGGCCACCTTCACCCTGGTCAGAGCGGACCGCGATCCTGGTAAGAGAGCGACTCTGTACCCCGACATTGAACTGCTTTCTGTGTCATTGCGACTATCATTTCAATTCAATTTAAGGGCTTTATTGGTCTGTGGTCCTCTGTAGCTCAGCTGGTAGAGCACGGCGCTTGTAACGCCAAGGTAGTCGGTTCGATCCCCGGGACCACCCATACACAAAAATGTATGCACGCATGACTGTAAGTCGCTTTGGATAAAAGCGTCTGCTAAATGGCATATTATTATTATTATTATTATTATTATTATTATTATTGGCATGGGAAACGTGTGTTAACATTGCCAAAGCAAGGGAAGTAGATAGTAAACAAAAGTGAAATAAACAATAAATATTAACAGTAAACATTACACTCAGAAGTTTCAAAAGAATAAAGACATTTCAAATGTCATATTATGTATATATACAGTGTTGTTACAATGTGCAAATTGTTAAAGTACAAATGGGAAAATAAATAAACATAAATATGGGTTGTATTTACAATGGTGTTTGTTCTTCACTGGTTGCCCTTTTCTTGTGGCAACAGGTCACAAATCTTGCAGCTGTGATGGCACACTGTGGTTTTTCACCCAGTAGATAAGGGAGTTTATCAAAATTGGGTTTGTTTTCGAATTCTTTGTGGATCGCTGTAATCTGAGGGAAATATGTGTCTCTAATATGGTCATACATTTGGCAGGAGGTTAGGAAGTGCAGCTCAGTTTCCACCTCATTTTGTGGGCAGTGTGCACATAGCCTGTCTTCTCTTGAGAGCCAGGTCTGCCTACGGCGGCCTTTCTCAATAGCAAGGCTATGGTCACTGAGTCTGTACATAGTCAAAGCTTTCCTTAAGTTTGGGTCAGTCACAGTGGTCAGGTATTCTGCCACGGTGTACTCTCTGTTTAGGGCCAAATAGCATTCTAGTTTGCTCTGTTTTTTTGTTTGTTCTTTCCAATGTGTCAAGTAATTCTCTTTTTGTTTTCTCATGATTTGGTTGGGTCTAATTGTGTTGTTGTTGTTGTTGTTGTCCTGGGGCTGTGTGGGGTCTGTTTGTGTTTGTGAACAGAGGCCCAGGACAAGCTTACTTAGGGGACTCTTCTCCAAGTTCATCTCTCTGTAGGTGATGGCTTTGTTATGGAAGGTTTGGGAATCGCTTCCTTTTAAGTGGTTACTATCTGCCCCGTGAGTTCCCCCAATTGTTTGTTACCGTTGTGTACTGTTGATAATCACAAGTTTACTGGAGAACTGAGACCAAGTAGAGACTTTGGACAGGGTGGATATGGTATAATAAAGGCAGTTTATTCAGAGGTAAAGATATCTGGAATCGCGTGCACGGACTCGTGCACGTGTGTAGGTCACCTAAATCATCAGAAAAATTGCCCCTCCTGAGAATTTTTTCAGGAGCCGCCACTGGCACCGGGGCCTCCCACTCCTCTTTCTATTCTGGTTATAGCCAGTTTGCACTGTTCTGTGAAGGGAGTAGTACACAGCGTTCTATGAGATCTTCAGTTTCTTGGCAATTTCTCGCATGGAATAGCCTTCATTTCTCAGAACAAGAATAGACTGACAAGTTTCAGAAGAAAGTTATTTGTTTCTAGTCATTTTGAGCCTGTAATCGAACCCACAATTGCTGATGCTCCAGATACTCAACTAGTCTCAAGAAGGCCAGTTTTATTGCTTCTTTAATCAGCACAACAGTTTTCAGCTGTGCTAACATAATTGCAAAATGGTTTTCTAATGATCAATTAGCCTTTTAAAATGATAAACTTGGATTAGCAAACACAACGTGCCATTGGAACACAGGACTGATGGTTGCTGATAATGGGCCTATGTACACCTATGTAGATATTCCATAAAAAATCAGTTGTTTCCAGCTACAATAGCCATTTACAACATTAGCAATGTCTACACTGTATTTCTGATCAATTTGATGTTATTTTAATGGACAAAAAAAATTGCTTTTCTTTTGAAAACAAGGACATTTCTAAGTGACCCCAAACTTTTGAACGGTAGTGTAGATAGACATATCTACATCATTGTTATCAGCCCCTTGCCTTTGGGGACATGGTAGCAGGACACAATGCAACTATACAGACTGAACGTAGGAAGAGAGAGGGAGAGAGAGAGATAGGCAGACCATCACCAGCATAACTGTAGTTTTTGTATCTAAAAACCTGAAATTCTACTCATAATCCTATCTAATTTGTTAGCTAGTTTGCTCAGTTTACATATAACATGGTATTTAGCTCACTATCTGTCAGTCAATCACAGCTGGCTGAATTTCTGCAAAGTCTTGCAACTCTGACAGTCACTTGCTAGCTACTTTGCTGCTTTGGACGCGCGGAAGGCAGACTGCTTCTCCTCGGACACTGCGGTGGAAGCGTTACTGAGAGCCCATTGGCTATCGAAAGGCCAATGGTGTAGGTCTTGATGGCTTAGGAGCTTCCCCGAAGGAATATCTCATTCGGAGAGAAATGGGTTGATTAAACAAAGACAAAACATGATTATTTTTAAAGTAAAGCATTGTCTCTCCAGTGAAACTATGTGCCTATAACCGCTCTTGGCATGGCCTTACTTTAAAACATTGTAAAGTTTGGTCTTGTTTTAATCAATCCAATTCTCTTGTTATAAATCAAATCAATGTAGAAGTGTTCTGAAACATATTCAATTATTATTTACAATTCATGCGATTCCAAAATGGCACAATACATCATTTACCATTAAATTCTATTGGACAAAACATAATCCAAAACACAACCAAAACAAATTGCAAATGCATCCAACAAGTTTGTAGAGTAACAAGCTTGATGTAGTCATTGTGTGCTAGGAATATGGGACCAAAAACTAAAATTTTGACTAAATGTAATACACTATAAGTGAATTTGTCACTGACGTGATCTTCCTGTCTGGTTTTGCGCCCCCTTGAGCTTGTGTGGTGGAGGAGATCTTTGTGGGCTATACTCAGCCTTGTCTCAGGGTAGTAAGTTGGTGGTCAGTTGATTTCCCTCTAGTGGTGTGGGGGCAGTGCTTTGGCAAAGTGGGTGGGATTATATCCTGCCTGGTTGGCCCTGTCCGGGGGTATCGTCGGACGGGGCCACAGTGTCCCAGACTCTCTTTCTTATTGGTCTATTAATTACCATGGAAGGCCAAAACTCCATCCCACCAAAACAGGCAGACATTTCAGCCATTTTCTTCAAACAGCTCTTACACTAAAATTTCACAGTATTATTCCAACCTCACGGAGTGGAAATATATATGAAACACAGGAAATCAAGTTTTTGACTTCACTGGGCCTTTAAAGTTGTGGATGAGGTCAACATAACTCAATAGTGAATAAAAAGGAACGTTTCCTTCTATCACTTTGTCTTTATTCAACAACTTTATAATCCACAGACTGAGCTCCACTTCTCTGGGTCACTGTATCTGTAAACTCCTGGAGGAAGCACCACATCCTCTTTGCACTAACTCACTGACTCACTCAGTGACACTCTTCTTGATGCATCAATTTGAGACAATACTCTATTTTGAGATGGTAACAGAAGGAGTAAGTTTGCAGTGAAGTTTTCAGGTCTGTAGCATATTCGGTGCAAAAAAGTTTTACAATAATTGCAGGTATAATACATGAAGCGGGAGGCGTTGCTCTACTAGTCCTCAGAATAGCTTCCTTAAGAGAATATGCTGAAATTGAGATATTGCATCTTTTGGCATTCTCTGCCAAGGAAAATACTATAGATAAACGAGAACACTAACACCATACTAGCTTTGGGACACAACATCGGGAGTCTGTGTATTGGTTGTTGACAGGACACGATTTTTTGGTGTAGCCGGCTATATTGTGGTAGGGTCCTTTTTTGCGTTGCCACCCACCAGAGCGATTCACAACTCAGGGAGTCCAACCAATATACAGACACCCGATGTTGTGTCCCAAAGCTAACACCATACCACCTGCCTTGCTTATTGAGTGCCCCACATGGAGATTCATTTGGCAGTATATCCCATGGGCAAAACGTATAAAGCAGACCGAGCACTAGAGTGAGCGCTACACTGCAAGGGATTGCGAATGTAGCCTAGTAAAAACACTGTGTCAAAAGGATTGCCCTCAACATGTCTTTTTTCGCACAGTCTTTAAAGGGGAATGGAAACGCCAGGCTTTAGAACACCAGCTAACTGTAACTGTAAATCACCATATTGGCATTGTTCCATCACTGGCAGGATTTCCCAAAAATGGCTGAATCCCAAAACTGGCTGAAAGACCATGAACTCTGTGTGCATTAATGAGCTAGATTTGCTGGTTCCAAACCATACAGTGGGGAAAAAAAGTATTTAGTCAGCCACTAATTGTGCAAGTTCTCCCACTTAAAAAGATGAGAGAGGCCTGTAATTTTCATCATAGGTACACGTCAACTATGACGGACAAAATGAGAATATTTTTTCCAGAAAATCACATTGTAGGATTTTTTATGAATTTATTTGCAAATTATGGTGGAAAATAAGTATTTGGTCAATAACAAAAGTTTCTCAATACTTTGTTATATACCCTTTGTTGGCAATGACACAAGTCAAACGTTTTCTGTAAGTCTTCACAAGGTTTTCACACACTGTTGCTGGTATTTTGGCCCATTCCTCCATGCAGATCTCCTCTAGAGCAGTGATGTTTTGGGGCTGTCGCTAGGCAACACAGACTTTCAACTCCCTCCAAAGATTTTCTATGGGGTTGAGATCTGGAGACTGGCTAGGCCACTCCAGGACCTTGAAATGCTTCTTACGAAGCCACTCCTTCGTTGACCGGGCGGTGTGTTTGGGATCATTGTCATGCTGAAAGACCCAGCCACGTTTCATCTTCAATGCCCTTGCTGATGGAAGGAGGTTTTCACTCAAAATCTCAGGATACATGGTCCCATTCATTATTTCCTTTACACGGATCAGTCGTCCTGGTCCCTTTGCAGAAAAACAGCCCCAAAGCATGATGTTTCCACCCCCATGCTTCACAGTAGGTATGGTGTTCTTTGGATGCAACTCAGCATTCTTTGTCCTCCAAACACGACGAGTTGAGTTTTTACCAAAAAGTTATATTTTGGTTTCATCTGACCATATGACATTCTCCCAATCCTCCATCCAAATGCACTCTAGCAAACTTCAGACGGGCCTGGACATGTACTGGCTTAAGCAGGGGGACACGTCTTCCACTGCAGGATTTGAGTCCCTGGCGGCGTAGTGTGTTACTGATGGTAGGCTTTGTTACTTTGGTCCCAGCTCTCTGCAGGTCATTCACTAGGTCCCCCCGTGTGGTTCTGGGATTTTTGCTCACCGTTCTTGTGATCATTTTGACCCCACGGGGTGAGATCTTGCGTGGAGCCCCAGATCGAGGGAGATTTTCAGTGGTCTTGTATGTCTTCCATTTCCTAATAATTGCTCCCACGGTTGATTTCTTCAAACCAAGCTGCTTACCTATTGCAGATTCAGTCTTCCCAGCCTGGTGCAGGTCTACAATTTTGTTTCTGGTGTCCTTTGACAGCTCTTTGGTCTTGGCCATAGTGGAGTTTGGAGTGTGACTGTTTGAGGTTGTGGACAGGTGTCTTTTATACTGATAACAAGTTCAAACAGGTGCCATTAATACAAGTAACGAGTGGAGGACAGAGGAGCCTCTTAAAGAAGAAGTTACAGGTCTGTGAGAGCCAGAAATCTTGCTTGTTTGTAGGTGACCAAATACTTATTTTCCACCATAATTTGCAAATAAATTCATAAAAAATCCTACAATGTTATTTTCTGGATTTTTTTTCCTCAATTTGTCTGTCATAGTTGACGTGTACCTATGATGAAAATGACAGGCCTCTCTCATCTTTTTAAGTGGGAGAACTTGCACAATTGGTGGCTGACTAAATACTTTTTTTCCCCACTGTATATGAAAAGATGATACATATTTTGAAAGCTGGGAAACAGCCCTTTCAAATGATACAACATACATTAGCAACACATCAAACAAATGGTAATCAGCCAAGAAAAAACACTTGTGAAAATGTGTATCTTATACGAAAGTCAAAGCTTTTTTCCCAAACAAGGCATATAATAACGAAAATGTGCTTTTACAAATTCAATTTCTTCTGTACATACATTCCACTAGGTCTATAGCCTAATACAGGAATAGTACAAATGAGAACAAATGAAAAGCATGCAGGGGAGGCGAAATGACCAGTGACAATCAGAGCTACTGGGTGAAGTCTAGGAGTCCCTTTACTAGTGCCTATGTCTGCAAGGAGTCACATTCATTGGAGTACCACAATCTAAAACAATTTTGGTCCCTTGCGATGCATAACTGCTTGCCCTTGCATTCTGGTGCAACACAAACAAACCACGTCATATCCTCCTTTCTATCTTTCCTGTAACAAAGCCAACAATTTCTAGAATAGTCCTCCAGGACATTGAAGTTAATCTAGGCTCAACTAGGCTGTGAGAGTGAGGATGTGATTTTCCCTCAGACCTGTCTGTCACGAATTCAGCCGAGGCTGCCCCTCCTCCTTGCTCGGGCAGGCTTCGGCGTTCGTCGTCACCGGAGTACTAGCTGCTACCGATCCATGTTTCTATGTTCTACTTGTTTTGTCTGTATTGGTCTCACCTGTTTCCCATTATGTAATTATGTCTTCCCTATTTAACCCTCTGGCTCACACTGTGTGTTGTGCGTGTTTGTCCATGTTTTGGTTGTCGTATGTGAGCGGGTTTGTTCCTCCCTGCGTGGAGGTATGTTCATTGACATACCTACGAGTAAAGTACGTTTTTCGATCAGCTCTGTGTCCTCCGCCTGACTTCGTCCTACCGCATTACACTGACGCCTTGACACTGTCTGCAGCCTCAGCAGCATGTTGTCCAGTCTCTCCAGCCCGTCTGTCCTTGACACCGTCGGGACAACTTTTATTGACTGCCTGGTGCACAGGTGACATTTCTACAGTGTTGTCCTCCTGAGTCCAGCAGTGTCCTACAGGCAGAGAGAGTGGAGGCATTGGCTTGAGGGGGCTAAACACCCTTTTCTCATTTTGACTGACCATCGCAATCTGGAGTACATCCGGGCGGCGAGGCAAGGGGGGCCATGTTCTTCACTCGTTTTGTGTTTACTCTTACTTACAGACCAGGTTCCCAGAACGCTAAGGCAGACTCCCTGTCCCAACTGTATGACACAGAGGAGAGGTCCATTGAGCCCACTCCCATACTTCCGGCGTCGTGTCTGGTAGCACCGGTGGTGTGGGAGGTTGATGCGGACATCGAGCGGGCGTTACGTACCGAGCCCACTCCCCCCCAGTGTCCAGAGCGTCGTATGTACGTGCCGCTCGAGGTTCGCGATCGATTGATCTATTGGGCTCACACGTCACCCTCCTCTGGTCATCCTGGCATCGGTCGGACAGTGCAATGTCTTAGTGGGAAGTACTGGTGGCCCACTTTAGCCAAAGACGTGAGGGTTTATGTTTCCTCCTGCTCAGTGTGCGCCCAGTGTAAGGCACCTAGACACCTGCCCAGAGGGAAATTACAACCCCTACCTGTTCCACAATGGCCGTGGTCCCACCTATCGGTGGATTTTGTCACGGACCTTCCCCCCTCACAAGGGAACACCACGATCCTGGTCGTTGTGGATCGGTTTTCTAAGTCCTGCCGTCTCATTCCTATGCCAGGTCTCCCTACGGCCCTACAAACTGCTGAGGCCCTATTTACACACGTCTTCCGGCACTACGGGGTGCCTGAGGATATTGTATCGGATCAGGGTCCCCAGTTCACCTCAAGGGTCTGGAGGGCGTTCATGGAACGTCTGGGGGTCTCGATCAGCCTGACCTCAGGTTTTCACCCCGAGAGTAATGGGCAGGTGGAGAGAGTTAACCAGGATGTGGGTAGGTTTCTGCGGTCCTTTTGCCAGGACCGGCCGGGGGAGTGGTCGGGTTTTATCCCCTGGACAGAGATAGCCCAAAACTCACTCTGCCACTCATCCACTAACCTTTCTCCCTTTCAGTGTGTATTAGGTTATCAGCCGGTCCTGGCACCTTGGCATCAGAGCCAGATCGAGGCTCCTGCGGTGGATGAGTGGTTTCGGCGCTCAGAAGAGACCTGGAACGCTGCCCATGCTCTCGACCCGAAACCTGACCCTTCGCCTGCCCTGCCGGAAGCTGGGTCGGCGGTTTGTGGGGCCATTTAAAGTCCTGAGGAGATTGAACGAGGTTTGTAATAGGTTACATCTTCCTCCTAATTACCGTATTAACCCCTCGTTCCATGTGTCTCTCCTCAGGCCGGTAGTAGCTGGTCCACTCCAGGAGTCTGAGGTACGGGAGGTTCCTCCGCCCCCACTGGACATCGAGGGGGCACAGGCGTACTCGGTCCGTTCCATCTTGGATTCGAGGCGTCGGCTGGGGCGCCTGCAGTATCTCGTGGAGTGGGAGGGGTACGGTCCGGAGGAACGTTGAACGTTGAGGGATTTCCACCGTAGTCATCCGACTCGCCCTGCTCCGCGTCCTCCTGGCCGTCCCCGAGGCCGGGGTCTCTGTCATGGGGGGGTACTGTCATGAATTCAGCCGAGGCTGCCCCTCCTCCTTGCTCGGGCAGGTTTCGGCGTTCGTCGTCACCAGAGAACTAGCTGCTACCGATCCATGTTTCTATTGTGATGTCACGAGAGGCTGTGTCCTGGAGGGACGTTACATCCCCCTGAGGTGGCTGCAAACCCAGACAGCTATGGCTCCATCTGCTGGTATGGTCGGGAACTCCACCCCTCTATGGCCAATCTTCCCACGCAGCTGAAACAAATGAGGAGCTGATGAGCTGAAGGTTTGGGAAGGGAAGAGACACAGTCTCCAACCGGGGGCTCTCTGGAGGACAAGAGTGCTGCACGTCCACTTCCATGAGGAATATAAGGATTTGGAGATACTTACCTTTGGGAAATACTCACCTTTGGATATATGCACCTGTGGAAATACGTGAGAGACATTTGGAAGGACTTTTTGCTGGGTTGGCCACTAGCTGCAACGTGGACTACAGTAAGGCTGGGGAAAAGTTATCTGAGCGAGTGAGAATTATGATTTGGGATGTGGAAGAGACATCCCTGAACTGTTAACCCTTAAAGAGCCACAAGAGAACCGAATTTTGTTATATTTTCGTTAATTTCCCAAGACCTATAATAAAATCCTTGTTTTGTTTGAACCTTGTCTCCTTGCACTACTTGAGCAATCCCGCTGAAAGCTGTGTAGCCTCTCGTGACGTCACAGATGGTGGAGAATACGGGCACGCTCAAGCGTTAATAGTGCATGTCAGAGGAGGATACCGAAGGTTTGATCACCCAGTTTTCCAAGTTGGCCGTAGGCTCCCCGCCGACTGAAATGGAGGACATATTGAAAGCCCTTGTTGCTGGCCAGCAAGCCCAGATGCAAGCAAACGTGGCTCTCTTGGAGGAGCAAAAGAAAGCCAACCTTCTGAAGGCAGAGGAATTGCAGTTGCAGAGACAGAGGGTGGTCCAAAATACCCGCCCAATAAAGGCAAGTGACTTTATATCTAAGATGGGAGCTACCGATGACATTGAGGCATACCTGCATGCATTTGAGGCCACGGCCACTAGGGAAGCCTGGCCCAAGCAACAGTGGGTTGGTCTGTTAGCCCCCTTTCTAACCGGGGAATCGCTGAATGCTGTCCGGGACCTGGGCCCTGACCAGGTTACTGACTATGATGCCCTGAAGTCTGAGATCCTCAGCAGATATGGACTCACAAAGTTTGGTATGGCCCAGCGCTTTCACAGCTGGACCTTCCAACCAGACCAACCTCCTCAGGCGCAGATGCATGAACTTGTCCGAATCGCAAGGAAATGGCTGGATCCGCAGAGGAATACAGCAGCGGCGGTGGTGGAGGCCGTTGTGGTGGATCGTTACCTACGCGCCCTGCCTTATGAGGCAAAACGGTTCATCAGTCAACAGGCCTTGACCACGGCTGATCTGACCGTGGAAGCTGTGGAAAAGTACCAGGCCACAGCGGAGATGCTGAATGCTTCCCGAAAAGACCCCAAGGTCTCGAACCCAGCCACGTCAGGACTTATCCCGGCTCCAGGGGGAGCCAGAAACCAGGCGGGTCCAAGAAGAGTACACCAGGAGGGGGAAACTCGACAGTGTTACCGGTGTGGGGAGATGGGACATATCTCCTGGCAGTGTGGGAAACCAGCCGATGAACCTATGCCCACTGCGGAGTCCTCCAGCTCAGCACCCACACACCGTTTTGCCTCGCTCTTGGGAGTCGTAGATGGCGGCCCAGATCGACCCCCCACCTGCCCGGTAACTGTGAATCACCATGATGTGGAGGCCTTACTGGATTCTGGTAGCCGGGCCACCCTGGTGCGTAAGGATTTGGTGGGCCCAACGTGTCTGACCCCGGGGAAAGTCCTCCCAGTTTCCTGTGTCCATGGGGACACCAGAGAATACCCCATTACTGAACTTACAATGACCAGCACACGGGGAACCATACACACGACGGCGGGGGTGGTTGAGACTGGTCCGGATACGGGAGAAGAGAACGCAGCCCAGGAAAGTGCTCCGTTCTCCAGTGAAGAAGACGTCCCAGGCACCCAAGAGCTTCCCCCTCTCACAGGCCAGTATGGTACGGCTCAATTACAAGATCCTACTCTTGCAAATGCCTTAAGAAATGTGCAGGTATTAGAAGGTGTAGTGTTAGGTGATAAGACAAACCCTACTTACCCCCATTTCGCAGTAAACCGGGGGTTAGTATATCAGATAGTCAAGAAAAATGATGAAGTGCATGAACAGCTCCTCGTGCCACAGCCCTATCGGGCCACAGTACTCAACCTAGCACACACACACCCGCTAGGGGCCCACTTGGGGGTAGAGAAGACTAAGGAAAGAATCATGCAACGTTTCTTTTGGCCAGGAGTACACAAAGAGATAGAGAACTACTGCCGTAGTTGCCCTGAGTGTCAGCAGGTTGCGCCAAAGCCCACATATAGAAACCCGCTCATTCCCTTGCCCATTATCGAAACTCCTTTTGAGAGGATTGGATTAGACATAGTCGGGCCCTTACCGAAAAGTTCCAGGGGACATCAATACATTCTGGTCATTCTGGACTATGCATCCCGGTACCCGGAGGCCATTCCGCTGAGGAAGGCTACATCCAGACAAATCGCCAAGGAGCTGTTCCGTCTCTCAACTAGTCTGGGAATCCCAAAAGAGATATTGACGGACCAAGGGACTCCATTCATGTCCAGGGTGATGAAAGAACTCTGTGCTTTACAGAAAATCAAACAGCTGAGAACCTCGGTCTACCACCCCCAGACAGATGGCCTAGTCGAACGTTTTAACAAAACACTAAAATCCATGCTGCGGAAAGCGGTAGGGGAAGATGGGCGCAACTGGGATCAGCTGTTACCCTACATATTATTTGCGGTGAGAGAGGTACCTCAGTCTTCTACTGGTTTTTCACCCTTTGAGCTCTTGCTTTCCTACAGACCCAGAGGACTGCTCGACATCGCCAAGGAGGCCTGGGAGGAGCAGCCATGCCAACAGCGGACACTGATCGACCATGTCGGGGCTATGAGGGAGAGAATGAAGGCCATCTATCCCATGATGCGGGAACACCTGGAGGCCAGTCAGCGGCAACAGCAAGCCTCCTACAACAGATCTGCTCAACCCAGGGAGTTTAAGCCGGGGGACAGAGTGCTGGTCCTGGTGCCAACCGTTGAGTGTAAATTCCTGGCAACCTGGCAAGGACCATATGAGGTCATTGAACGCATGGGAGAAGTAAACTACAAGGTGAGGCAACCAGATAAAAGAAAAACTGAGCAGATTTATCATGTTAACCTTTTAAAGAAGTGGCACGCCAGAGAGGCGCTGTTCAGCTGTCTACCCCCCACAGAGACCAAGGATCCGGCGCGAGAAGAGGTTCAGCTGGGTCCAAATCTGTCCCCACATCAACGACAGATGGCCCTGGAACTCGTGGAGCAGAACCAGGATGTCTTCTCCTCCCTTCCCGGTCACACAGAGGTGGTCCAACATGAGATCCGCACCATGCCTGGCCGAACGGTAAACCAGCGCCCGTACCGCGTGCCAGAGGCTCGTAAAGTGGTTATACAGAAGGAGGTAAGGAAGATGCGGGAGTTGGGAGTAATCGAAGAGTCCCACAGTGCCTGGGCAAGTCCCATCGTACTAGTTCCCAAGCCAGACGGTTCAGTACGATTTTGTAATGACTATCGAAAGTTGAATGAAGTGTCTGAATTTGATGCATACCCAATGCCTCGTGTCGATGATTTAATAGACTCCTTGGGGCATGCTCGTTTCCTAACCACTCTTGATCTCACAAAAGGCTACTGGCAGGTGCCCCTGACCCCGGCGTCTAAGGAGAAGACAGCCTTTGCCACCCCGGAGGGGCTCTACCAGTATACCCAACTTCCGTTTGGTCTCCACGGGGCACCTGCCACGTTCCAACGCCTGATGGATCGAGTCCTTGCGCCCCACAAGAGGTACGCAGCGGCTTATTTGGATGATGTTGTTATACAAAGTCCGGATTGGGCCAGCCACATACCCCGGGTACAAGCGGTGCTGGATTCGCTCAGGGAAGCAGGGCTCACGGCAAACCCGAAGAAGTGCAAGCTGGCCTTCAGTGAGACAAACTACCTGGGGTACACCATTGGGCGGGGGTTGGTCAAACCACAGGAAGCCAAACTGCGGGCCATACAGGACTGGCCGCAGCCCATCACCAAGAAGCAAGTAAGGTCATTTTTGGGCCTCGCTGGCTACTATAGACGCTTTATTGCAGATTTTGCTACCATAGCTGCACCGTTGACGGAGCTGACGACCAAACGCCACTCACGAATGGTGAAGTGGAACCCTGCGGCGGAGGCGGCTTTCCTCAACCTGAAGCGAGCACTCTGCTCCAGTCCGATCCTGGTGGCACCAGACTTCAAGAAGGAATTCATTGTCCAAGCGGATGCTTCGGAGGTGGGTCTGGGTGCTGTCCTCACCCAGGCACATGACGGTGAAGAACATCCCATTCTCTACCTAAGCAGAAAGTTACTTCCAAGAGAGAAGAACTATTCAACGGTGGAGAAAGAATGTCTGGCTGTAGTCTGGGCCCTGGAGTCCCTTCGGTTCTATCTCCTGGGCCGACGTTTCATGGTGGTATCTGATCACGCCCCTCTGCAGTGGATGGCCAAGAACAAGGAATCAAACAGTAGAGTAACCAGATGGTTTTTGAGCTTGCAACCGTTTAACTTTTCTGTTGTCCACAGGGCTGGCAAGCACCACGGCAATGCGGACGCCCTCTCCCGGCGTGATGCCTTCTTCGCTGCCTTTACCCCGACGAGGACGTCGGTCCCGAGGAGGGGGATGTGTGATGTCACGAGAGGCTGTGTCCTGGAGGGACGTTACATCCCCCTGAGGTGGCTGCAAACCCAGACAGCTATGGCTCCATCTGCTGGTATGGTCGGGAACTCCACCCCTCTATGGCCAATCTTCCCACGCAGCTGAAACAAATGAGGAGCTGATGAGCTGAAGGTTTGGGAAGGGAAGAGACACAGTCTCCAACCGGGGGCTCTCTGGAGGACAAGAGTGCTGCACGTCCACTTCCATGAGGAATATAAGGATTTGGAGATACTTACCTTTGGGAAATACTCACCTTTGGATATATGCACCTGTGGAAATACGTGAGAGACATTTGGAAGGACTTTTTGCTGGGTTGGCCACTAGCTGCAACGTGGACTACAGTAAGGCTGGGGAAAAGTTATCTGAGCGAGTGAGAATTATGATTTGGGATGTGGAAGAGACATCCCTGAACTGTTAACCCTTAAAGAGCCACAAGAGAACCGAATTTTGTTATATTTTCGTTAATTTCCCAAGACCTATAATAAAATCCTTGTTTTGTTTGAACCTTGTCTCCTTGCACTACTTGAGCAATCCCGCTGAAAGCTGTGTAGCCTCTCGTGACGTCACACTATGTTCTACTTGTTTTGTCTGTATTGGTCTCACCTGTTTCCCATCATGTAATTGTGTCTTCCCTATTTAACCCTCTGGCTCACACTGTGTGTTGTGCGTGTTTGTCCATGTTTTGGTTGTCGTATGTGAGCGGGTTTGTTCCTCCCTGCGTGGAGGTATGTTCATTGACATACCTACAAGTAAAGTACGTTTTTCGATCAGCTCTGTGTCCTGCGCCTGACTTCGTCCTTGACACTGTCTGCAGCCTCAGCAGCATGTTGTCCAGTCTCTCCAGCCCCTGTCTGTCCTTGACACCGTCGGGACAACTTTTATTGACTGCCTGGTGCACAGGTGACATTTCTACAGTGTTGTCCTCCTGAGTCCAGCAGTGTCCTACAGGCAGAGAGAGAACATAGACCTAATATACAGTACACAGGCCTAATAGTACACAGCAATAATACATAATTGACAGTTACCAGCTAGACCAGGATGATTTAGGGTAGTTAACAAGCTGACTACCAGCCTGGGCTTTCAAAAGTCGTGCTATTAGCTAGCTAGCTAGCTATCACCATAAGGGTTAGGCTTCAGGCTTAGGCTACATTCAGTCTTGCAATCAACAGTCAGCAGGCTTACTATTTTTAGGAATCATAGATAAACAGATACCTAATGAGATATTGAGCTATGTAGCTAGTTATCTAGCTAGCTAACTAATCATTATATGGGTATCGTATATTTTACTGGTAAAATAGCAATCCTGCAGCAGCCCTCTCTTGTTGTGGCTGGCAAGCTAGCTAATATAGAATCAGACACTAGCCAGTAGAATCAGACACTAACCAGTTCATGAAAAAGACAAGAGAAGAGCTAAATCACTAGCTAACGAGCACCCTTGCCTTGTTTTGGCGGACTGTCTACTCGGCTTGTTATGAGAAGTTAATTTCACAGACTCATCTTATCAATCTGAAAAAATACTATAATTATCAACATAAAAAATAATTGTATACAGTTTCTTACCTTAATATCGTTGTCCTGATCTCAATGACAAAGCTGTCAAAGTTGTGAGAACCCTTTAAGGTCCAGTAGAGGCAAGGCACCTCCCGGTGGCAGCATTCACTTTCAGTCGCCTGGCAAAACTCACAATTTGCTCAATCATGCCAATGATGCATTAGCGTCAGTCGTTACTATGGCAATTCAAGATGGCGCTACCCATACCTCTAATAAACATTGTTCGATATCAAAATCCCCAAAATACAGATGTTTCTATATGTTAAATGTGCATGTTTAGTATTCGTCAATGGAATACATATTTTTGCTTAGCTTAACTTCCTAGAGTGTTTCCATTCGCCTTTAATTCAACAGTAGTTTTGCTTCAACATGAAATGCTTTGTGGAGATTCATTCTACATGACACCCTTGAACAGCATACCCTATCAGTGGCATGGTGGCAGAGCTTCCGTCAGTGTCGGCATCGATGTGTGAATGCGCAAGTGTCTGTGTGATGAACAATGGCACATTACAGATAACATCAAATGGAGGGTACACAAAACTCTCTTCTCTGTGACCCTGTCACTAAATGCTGTACAGAGCTGAACACTTCTGTCTCATCTTTCCTATTTGTACTGTGCCATGAATAGCCTCATAAACTGGACACTGAAGACTGCATCAAGGTTAACTTCAAGATCATGTGTAAAGTAAAGCAGAAAACTGCAGATACTGTAACACAGTGTGTGTGTGTGTGTGTGCGTGCGTGTGCGTGCGTGTTTCCATGTGGTTGCATATCCTTGGGTTACCATAAAAGCAAGATAGCATGTATCTTAGCATTGGATACATGGTTAAACCTCTTGTGCTGACCACTTTCAATCTAGAGAGGGATTAGTAGAAGAATAGACTAGCAAAACCTTATATCGAAGGAAAGCTGGAGAGCTGTAGAATACAATGGATTTCATTCCTCAATGGCAATTACAGCTTCACTGAATTGTCCGTTGTGGCTGTGTCCTAAATCGTTCAAGATCGGTTAGCAGGTCTGCTGCTATATAAGTCATGCATTCCCAAACAAATTCCCAAACGGACAGCTGTTTAGCCAAGCGGAAATACTAACAATGTAAACCATGTACCCCAATGACCAATAAAATGAATTCCTTTTCTATTTATTAAAATAATTAGCTCTTAAATAGCTATGTAATCAAATAAATAGCTCAGGTGGTCAGAGCGGGTGCCAGGTGTACATCACAATTAGGCTGCCCCACGATGGCATGTGTTTTTTTTGGCTAGTGAGGCATGTGGCTGTTCTGCTTGAAAGTTTTGAATGTCCTGGCAAACCTGCATTTCCATCAAGCTACTAGCTCGGTGAGGAGGGGGCACCAGTGGTTGGTCGATAACAAGTTGTCATTTCTGAGGTTGACGTAACACTCATCTCAGTTAGGCACTCCCATCACGTTTGCTGTAGCTGCTGCTATTGCTGCTGGGTTCAGCATAGTAAACAAAGCACATTCTCTTTGTACAAACTCGGTGACTCACTCGGTGACACTCTTCTTGATGCACCAATCTGAGAGAATGCTATACACATTGGCGCTCAATACACACCGGTGTAGGCCTTCACTGACTGTCGCTCAAACATGCTTTTATGTCTCAGAGCAGAGGTCCCCTCAGTCCCACAGTTCTCGTCCAAATGCCCTCAACAGCCATGCTCATGGCCCTATAAAAATGGGAACTTCTTTAGTGAACTCGTTGCCAATAACACAGCTATAATCTGTCGTAAACTCATCCCACTAAGTATGGACCGACATCGATGTATTTTGGACGTCTTTCTCTTATTTTTTTGTTCGGTCCGGATCGGCCTTGATTTTAACTTACATGGATGTATAATTTTGGTCTGGTCCGGACCAAACCTGAACCAATCATAGACGTTTTTGTTTTGTTCAGATTTGGTCCTGTCCGGACCGGCCTCTTTTTCAACATCCACAGATGTCCGGACCGGCCTATATTTGGCCCAAACATAGATGCCTATAATTGGTTCAGATTTGGTCCGGTCCAGACCGGCCTTGATTTGGCCCAAAACATAGACATCTATGATTGGTTCAGATTTGAACCAATCATAGAAATCTATATTTCACAAGTTTGGACAACACAGTACAGCACAGTACAGTACAGTACAGTAGAGCACAGCAGAGTACAGCACATTACAGGACAGTACAGTGCAGGAAAGAAAAGTATAGTAGAGTAGAGTAGAGTACAATACAGTAGAGTACAGAACAGTAAAGTTTAGTTCAGTACATCGAGTATAGTACAGCACAGTAGAGTATAGTACAGTATAATGTGCTGTACTTTACTCTAATGTACTATACTATACTGTACTGTACTCTACTGTACTCTACTCTACTGAATATAACTACTCTACTTTACTCTACTTTGCTCTACTGTACTGAAATGTGCCGTACTGTGCTGTTCAAACATGTAAAACATAGCCCAGACGTCTATGATTTGTTCAGATTTGGTCTGGTCTGGTCCGGACCGACCAAATTTGTACTTGTTTGGGGTAGAACTCATTAGCTCAACATGCTTTGCAAGTGCTTGTTTTTAAATTAACATTTTGGTCATTCAGAAGACGCTCTTATCCAGAGCGACTTACAGTCAGTGCATTCAACTAAGGTAGACAAACAACAACATATCACAGTCATAGCAAGAAAAAAATATTTCTGTAACCGTTACTGAGAATGTTATTGTAGTTGAAGTGGCCTGTTGGTTTATTCTGTAGGTTGGGCTATTTTGAACATCATCGCTGTCAGCTTTAAAGCTTTTGAAAAAGCTAACATAAGTGTATGTGACAGCAATACTAAATATTCAATGTTGCAATCTTCAGTTGGCTCCTCTTTCCTATTCAGTGGTTTAAAAAATAATTGTTGTGATATAATGCTTACTTAATTGAGAATGTACAGTATGTGCAGTTGAAATTTGGTCATAGAAGCAATTACCAAAAAATACATATGTTCAGCGTCTGTAAATTACATATTTTCAACTTTAATTCAGAACCGAAAAATAACCTGATTTCAACGTCCGGAAAATACGTATTTTCAACGTCCGGAAAATTCGTATTTTCAAGACATATGGGGGTGTATTGAGATACCCAATGGGCTGGACAATTCTCTTAACACTCATCTTGAAAAAACATATACTAAAAACTTGGAAATCAATCCGCCATCATTAACACAATGGAAAAATCTAATGATTTATTATTCAGAACCTAAAATGAACCTAACTTCAACGTCTGGAAAATACGTATTTTAGACCTTTTGTTTACTGGGTTATGTCTCTGAGGTGCCCATGCAGGTGGCTCTCACGTAACATGTCTGAACTTATTTATTATTAAAAGATTGCTGAATTTTGGCCTGTATCCAGTCTTACTCTAAACTTAACTCTAAACCAAACACTTGGCAGAAGTTGCAATTGCATCCTTCGGAAAGTTTGAGGTTTGACTGCCTGTGATATCCATGAAGTTCTCATCTGTTCATAGAGTAATTAAGGTATTGAGTCACCTCAGGAGAAATCAGTTCGTCTGAACTAGCTTTGGCAATCTGTGAAACAGGGAGGGAACTATAGGCTCTCCTGTCGACATGAGAGGTTCTAGTAAAGAGCCCTTGATGTGGTGAATTATGAAATGAGGAGCTTTTACAGAGTTCAAAGACTGGCTAGGCTGGAGTGTGTAGAAGTGTCTTATGTCTTCTTGAGTGAGCATGTCTGGGCTAATTCATATTGTTTGGAATGACGTCTTCGTAAGTGTCTGAAATGTCAGCCTATTTCTGTCAAGGTCATAGTGCTGTGGAACAAATACACCAGATCCCCAGTGGTTATATGGCTAGGTCATCTCAGGACCTCATTTAATTTAAGGCCGGGCACCACAGGCTGAAATGACATTTTTGCATCTACCTATTAATTTTGAGATTTGTTGGTATTTTGGTCCATTAATATTAGTATTTACAAAAAAGTAAACATAAAAATGTCAAAAACGTCATTAAAATGTGTATTTTTTTTTGTTTACCATACTACCGTCATTAACATTTTAATGACTTATAACCACTTTAAAATGGACATACACTACTGGTCAATGGTCAAAAGTTTTAGAACACCTACTCATTCTAGGGTTTTTCTTTATTTTTACTGTTTTCTACATTGTAGAATAATAGTGAAGACATCAAAACTATGAAATAACACATATGGAATCATGTAGTAACCAAAAAAGTGTTAAACAAATCAAACTATATTTTATATTTGAGGTTCTTCAAATAGCCAACCTTTGCCTTGATGACAGCTTTGCACACTTTTGGCATTCTCTCAACCAGCCTCACCTGGAATGCTTTCCCAACAGTCTTGAAGGAGTTCCCACATATGCTGAGCACTTGTTGGCTGCTTTTCCTTCACTCTGTGGTCCGACTCAACCCAAACCATCTCAATTTGGTTGAGGTCGGGGGATTGTGGAGGCCAGGTCATCTGATGCAGCACTCCATCACTCTCCTTCTTGGTAAAATAGCTCTTACACAGCCTGGAGGTGTGTTGGGTCATTGTCCTGTTGAAAAACAAATGATAGTCCCACTAAGCCCAAACCAGATGGGATGGCGTATTGCTGCAGAATACTGTGGTAGCCATACTGGTTAAGTGTGCCTTGAATTCAAAATAAATCACAGACAGTGTCACCAGCAAAGCACCCCCACACCATAACACCTCTTCCTCCATGCTTTACAGTGGGAAATAAATAAATAATTAAATAAATACAATTTATAAATAAATAATAAATGTTTTTATAAATGTTATTTAAATAGATTAAACTGGCTCTCATGAGGACCACGACAGGAATGGAAGACCAAGAGTTACCTCTGCTGCAGAGGATAAGTTCATTAGAGTTATCAGCCTCAGAAATAGCAGCCCAAATAAATGCTTCACAGAGTTCAAGTAACAGACACATCTCAACATCAACTGTTTAGAGGGGACTGTGTAAATCAGGCCTTCATGGTCGAATTGCTGCAAAGAAACCACTACTAAAGGACACCAATAAGAAAAGGAGACCGGCTTGGGCCAAGAAACTTGGAGATTGGAGATTTTTGGTTCCAATCGCTGTCTTTGTGAGACGCGGTGTGGGTGAACGGATGATCTCCGCATGTGTATTTCCCACCGTAAAGCATGGAGGAGGAGGTGTTATGGTGTGGGGGTGCTTTGCTGCCGACACTGTCTGAGATTTATTTACAATTCAAGGCACACTTAACCAGCATGGCTACCACAGCATTCTACAGCGTTACACCATCCCATCTGGTTTGGGCTTAGTGGGACTACCATTTGTTTTTCAACAGGACAATGACCCAACACACCTCCAGGCTGTGTAAGAGCTATTTTACCAAGAAGGAGAGTGATGGAGTGTTTCATCAGATGACCTGGCCTCCACAATCCCCCGACCTCAACCCAATTGAGATGGTTTGGAATGAGTCGGATGGCAGAGTGAAGGAAAAGCAGCCAACAAGTGCTCAGCATATATGGGAACTCCTTCAAGACTGTTGGAAAAGCATTCCAGGTGAAGCTGGTTGAGAGAATGCCAAGAGTGTGCATAGCTGTCATCAAGGCAAAGGGTGGCTATTTGAAGATTCTCAAATATAAAATATATTTTGATTTGTTTAACACTTTTGTTTTACTACATGATTCCATATGTGTTATTTCTTAGTTTTTATGTATTCACTATTATTCTACAATGTAAAAAATAGTAAAAAATTAAGAAAAACCCTTGAATGAGTAAGTGTGTCCAAACCTTTCACTGGTAGTGTATGTTATTTATCTTTGTGCAGCAGAAGATTAATCAACCAATCAATACACATGTAAAAACCAAGATATTGAAACAAACAATTCTGAAAATCAACCTGCAATAGAGCATGCTGGAAAATATGATAATGAGTTTTGAGTGTTTTACTCTACACAGAGTAAAAATGACACAATCACACTCAACTCTGGTTATTAATACACCAACACTGGGGTTCTTGTACACCAATGAGTGTTAATTTTCAGGACTTCGTTGAAGACAAAATGAGTTTAACACCCCTGCTAAACCATTCCTGTTCAAGAGAGCGTCAAAATGATTAAAGCATGAATATGGTTGTTTCTTATCTTTTAGTTTCAAAGCCAAGCAAAACACTTGGCAGAAGTTGTAATTGCCTCCTTTGGAAAGTCTGAGGGAATGCAGTGAGACTCCTAAGGTGATATCCATGAAGTTCTCATCTGTTCAAAGGGTAATTAAGGTATCGAGTCACCTCAGGAGAAATCGGTTCATCTGAACTAGCTTTGGCAATCTGTGAAACAGGGAGGGAACTATAGGCTCTCGTGTCGACATGAGAGGTTCTAGTAAAGTGCTCTGGAGGTGGTGAATGATGGAATGGGGAGCTTTTACAGAGTTCAAAGACAGGCTGGAGTGTGTAGAAGTGTCTTATGTCTTCTTGAGTGAGCTTGTCTGGGCTAATTCATATTGTTTGGAATGACGTCTTCGTAAGTGTCTGAAAATGTCTGCCTATTTCTGTCTAGGTCATCGTGCTGTGGAACAAATACACCAGATCCCAAGTGGTTATATGGCTAGGTCATCTCAGGATTATCCATATTGAAACACATCATAAACTGACAACCAATATACAGTATTTGAGGATTTTTAAATCATATTGCAGCAGGAGTAGAAAAAACAACTTTAAAGCACTGTGAGAATCAAATGTGTCTCAAACTTAAGGAGCACAATTGTCAGGAGTTTAAGCCCAGCCTATAAAAGGCAGCAACCAGGTAATGTCTGTGTGCAGGTTCCTATAGGGACATGGAGGAAGTCTCCTGGCTGTATATTGTCCCCTTTACTGAGTGCCTGACCCATAGTCCCATTAGATGAACACAGGATGCAGTAAAAGCTTTTGCAGAGAGAGAGAGAAAAAGAGAGAGCGAGACGGATAGAGAGAGGGAGGGAAAGAGAAGGGGGAGCAGAGAGAGTTTTAAGCTCTAAAAATATGTATTTCAATAGCTGTATTTACCTTAGCTTGCCCTGAATGATATTGACTTTGAATCTTTCATTGTCACAAACTCCCTGATTTGAGCATATATTGAGTAATCTTATAGGCCTATTGATCTTGAAGTACACAGAGTTCTTTGATTGATTTAATTTTTGGTTTCTATAGGTCTTTTCCAGGCTGAATAGAAATGGTCTTGGCATTGACCAGTCTCAAATAGCCAATTTTACTCTGGCCCATCTACAAATGTGTTCATCCTTTGGAATGTTTGATCCATCATCTTTTTTTCCAAGAGCTCTAATAATAAAAATGCTAAATATATGATGGGTTTTATATACATTCATTTTATATGTCTTTCTTTTTTGTAATAATTGTAGAAAAAAAGGAGAGAGGTAAAACTGAAAATAACATATTATTAGGTCTATAGCCCTTTCACTATTGTATATTTTTTTCACTAGATGGCAGTGTAAGCAAGCATTGGAGTTGTTACAGATATTTCCAATTATGGTAATAGACCTACACTAAATCCAAAACGTTATGAGTGTTGTATTATTTAGTTTTTAGACTCCTCCGATGAGCAAGTGTTGCTTACATTTCCATGCATGTATTGCAGAGATCTTAGCCGTTGACATGGGCTTGTGTGGTTTACTGATTGGAAAATGTTCAGGAAATTAACGTTTTATCAGCCTATTAAAAACAACAACAACATGGTGGGTGGGAGAAGCTGCAGCCAATCTAAATAAGGGTGGATTTACATTAGTAAAATATATCTAGTGAGATCTATCTCCCTTCAACATCCGATTTGCAACTTTTCTGTTTACACTAGCCTTGGATGTGGTGCAGCCAAAGCCACATTCCTGCTTCATGTGTGAGTACAGCTATTAGTATACCACACAGGAGCTTCTCATCTAAACCATATTGCACATGGTGTTACACACTTGATTAATGCAATGATTCACAAATGTGTGGATATGTTAAAAGCATTTAATTTTCTATTCGGCTAACAGAGCAAAAATGCTGTCTACTGTTAAGGTAATTAAGGTAATTATTGCAGGGACATGTGGTATCGGAGAAAAGTGGTTCCCACCAAATGCGTACTACGTCACATACAGTGCCTTCAGAAAATATTCATACCCCTTTGACTTATTCCACATTTTGTTGTGTTACAGCTTACATTTAAAATGAATTAAATATTAATTTTGTTCACCCATCTACACAAAATACCCCATAATGACAAAGTGAAAACATGTTTTTAGAAATGTTTGCAAATGTATTGAAAATGAAATACAGAAATATCTCATTTACATAAGTATTCACACCCCTGAGTCAATACATGTTAGAATCACCTTTGGCAGAGATTACAGCTGTGAGTCTTTCTGGGTAAATCTCCAAGAGCTTTGCACACTTGGATTGTACAATATTTGCACATTATTCTTTTAAATAAATGTCAAGCTCTGTGAAGTTCATTGTTGATCGTTGCTAGACAGACATTGTCAAGTCTTGCCATAGATTTGCAAGCCGATTTAAGTCAAAACTGTAACTAGGCAACTCAGGAACATTCAATGTTGTCTTGGTAAGCAACTCTAGTTCATATTTGGCCTTGTGTTTTAGGTTATTGTCCTGCTGAAAGGTGAATTTGTCTCCCAGTGTCTGTTGGAAAGCAGACTGAACCAGGTTTTCCTCTAGGATTTTTTTTCCAAAAAGCTGCATAGTCCTTGTCAATGAAAAGCATACCCATAACAGCCACCACCATGCTTGAACATGTGAAGAGTGGTACTCAGTGATGTGTTGTGTTGGATTTGCACCAAATATAACGCTTTTTGTTCAGGACATAAAGTTAATTTTTTTTCCAAAATTTTTTCAGTTTTACTTTAGTGCCTTATTGCAAACAGGATGCATGTTTTGGAATGTTTTTATTCTGTACAGGCTTCCTTATTTTCTCTTTGTAATTTAGGTTAGTATTGTGGAGTAACAAGAATGTTGTTGATTGATCCTCATTTTTCTCCTATTGTAGCCATTCAACTCTGTAACTGTTTTAAAGTCACAATTGGCCTCATGGTGAAATCCCTGAGCGGTTTTCTTCCTCTCCGGCTACTGAGTTAGGAAGGACGCCTGTATCTTTGTAGTGACTGGGTGTATTGATGCACCATTCAAAGTCCAATTAAGGGATGCCCAAAGGGATATTCAATGTATGCTTTTTTGTATTCTTACCCATCTACCAATAGGTGTATTTCTTTACGATGCATTGGAAAACCTCCCTGGTCTTTGTGATTGAATCTGTGTTTAGAATTCACTGCTTGACTGAGGGAACTTTCTGATCATTTTATGTGTGGGGTACAGAAATCAGGTAGTCATTTAAAAATCATGTTAAACACTTTTATTGCACACAGAGTGAGTCCATGCAACCTAATATGTGACTTGTTAAGCAAATGTTGTATCCTTAATTTATTTAGGCTTACCATAATAAGACATTTCAGATTTTCATTTTTTATTAATTTGTTTTAAAAAATCTCTAAAATCATAATTCTACTTTGACATTATGGGGTATTGTATGTAGGCCAGTGAAACAAAATCTCAATTTAATTCATTTTAAATTCAGGCTGTAACACAACAAAATATGGAAAAAATGAAGGGGTGTGAATACTTTCTGAAGGCACTGTATGTGCAAGATATGTGCACCACATCATTGCTCTCTCCCTCTCGTTCTGCTGTGTGTGCGTCTTACTAGCCTTCACTCAAAAGGCAAGGGGCTGAAACTCATTGGCTAAAACTCGAATTGTGCAGATTGACATAAAGTGTAGTCAACATTGTTCTAAGTGCAGAAATAATTGGATTGGTTTAGGGCAGAACAAATCCGATTGGTGTCTAAAAGGTCAATGGGCGGAGTTTACAAGATTCACAACTTTTGAAAACATGGTGGAGGTTTGAACCAATTATTTGTATATGCACTAGATGACTGATAGGGGCACTGTGTTGAAGCCACCGTGCCTCTATCTTGGCACTCACCCACCATTTTCTAAAATATTTTTGCAAGCTATATAAATGCATTTATTGATGTGTACCTTTGTTTTTAGAGATTACTAATCTTACTGTCCCCACTACAGCAAAACAATACTTAAATACATATAATTTTGTCCTTGAAACATTTAATTGAAATACTGTAAAATTACATTCATTCCTATGGAGGACTGCTCCTACTGGGGAGTGCCAATATGGCCGACTGGTGGCTTCAAAGCCTCTCAATGGCCAATACATAGCATCATTGGCAATCCAGGGTTTGTATACACCATTGGCTTGAACTGAGAATCTTGTAAATAAAACATTGAGTTAAAAGTTGTAGCTAAAATTTTGAAATCATTATTGTGTTACAGTAGTCAGACAAATGTGAGTCAGTGAAGGGAAAGGGTGTACCTAGTCATTTGCACAACTGAATGCATTCAACTGGAATGTGTCTTCCACATTTAACCCAACCCCTCTGATTTAGAGAGGTGCAGGGGCTGCCTTAATCGATGTCCACGTCATCAGTGCCTGGGGAGCAGTTGTTGTTGGGTGTTAACTGCCTTGCTCAAGGCCAGAACAGCAGATTTTTCCACCTTGCCGGCTCGGGAAGCTCTTAACCGCTAGGCAAACTGCTGCCCCGGCAGGTAGCTTTTGCTTCAAGACTCCTGATTTGAAGCAAAGAGTAAAATGTAGCAAGATAGCAGCAACATGCTAAGTTAATCAGAGTTGCTAGCTAGCTAAGCATTTAGCAACCTCTTAGCTACTCATCTTGAATTAATAATACAAGTAAGTCAGCAAACATTTGCTTTATTGAAATGTTAATCAGAATAAGCTATATGAACTTTTAAAAAAACAGGAATGGACAGTTATGCTGCCCCAGGTGCAGCAATGTAAAATGCTAAGCTGACCAGAGCTAGTTGGCTAGCAGATAGCTATCTCTTTCTAATGTTGAATCATAGAACATAGGTAGCTAGCTAGGTCTCAAATATACCAGTACGTCATCTCCCACTTACTTTATAAAAATATGTTGAATAAGCTGTATAAACTTAATAATTGGAATAGAATGGTATACTTCAATGGGGGCAGAAACGTAACATGCTAAGCTAAATGTAGCTTAGCTGAGCAGAGCGCTACCTCCTACTAATGTTGAATTATAAAATAGAATAGCTAGCAAGCTAGGTCTCAAATCTGCCAGTAGGTCAGTTAACATTTGTTTAATAAAAAGTTTAGTTGAATAAGCGATATAAGCAAAACACATTGGAACAGACTGTTTACGCTGCCCTGGGGGCAGAAATGTTAATTTTGATCAAGATCACTTGAGGCCATAAGGGCAGACTTCAAGCACAACAGGTAATTTAACCCTCCCGTTGTCCTAGGGTCAAAATGACCCGCCACTGTGTTGAACCAACTTTATTTAATTTTTATATTTTTGGGATCATTTGTGAGAAGGAGGCAGTGAGACTTTAAAGAAAGTATCACTGCCTCCTTCTCACAAATGATCCAAAATATATAAAAATTAAATAAAGTTGGTTCAACACAGTGGCGGGTCATTTTGACCCTAGGACAACGGGAGGGTTAAGAAAGTCTTAACTGCCTTCGGCGCAGCCATTTCAATGCACTGTTTAAATACTTCCCCAGGGGCAGTAACGTTAGTTTGGGTTAAGATAACTTGGTGCCCTATGGGCAGACTTAAAGAGCAAAAAGTAATGTAAAAAGGTATTTACTGCCCTAGGGGCAGCCATGGACTTAACCATATTATATAATTTAAATATCTTCACCCAAACTAACATTACTGCCCCTGGAGCAGCATTTAAACAGTGTATTTCAATTTATAGTTTATTAAGCTTAATCTTACCAATAATCTTTGCTTATCATTTTCTCATTTACTGGCATATTTGAAAGCTAGCTAGCTAGCTCTGTTTTTTTTTTATTCAACATTAGTAAGAGGTAGCTATCTGCTTAGCTAGCTAGTTCAGTTTAGTGTAGCATTTTACGTTTCTGACCCTAGGGAAGCATAACAATCCATTCCAATTTTTTGTTTAAATAGCTTATTCAACTAAATAGTTTGATAAAGTAAGTGGGAGATGACTTACTGGTATATTTGAGACTGAGCTAGCTAGCTCTATTCTATGACTCAACATTAGTAAGAGATAGCTATCTGCTAGCCAACTAGCTCTGCTTAGCTTAGCATTTTACATTGCTGCCCCTGGGGCAGCATAACTGTTCATCCCCATTAACATTTCAATAAAGCAAATGTTAGCTGACTTTCTTGTATATATGACATCTAGCTAGCTAGCTAGATAGCTCTATTTATTAATTCAACATTGGTAGCTAAGAGGTTGCTAAATGCTTAGCTCGTTTGCTTGCTCTGATTAGTTTAGCATGTTGTTGCTAGCTTGCTACATTTTACTCTTTGCTGTATTTTACCAGTTGTATCTTAGAGATATTGCCACTTTTGTCTGACTACTGTAACACAATAATGATTTCAAAATGTTACAACTTGTAACTCAAAGTTTTATTTACAAGATTCAAACCTCCGCCATGTTTCTAAAAGTTATACATCTGTTAAACTCCACCCATTGACTTTTTAGAAACCAATTGGATTTGTTCTGCCCTAAACCAATCAGATTATTGTGGCGGAAAGTGTAGGGAAAATGGCACACAGTACAGCACAGCTTCACTTTCAAACTAGGGATTTCATGGCTAATTTAGGTAAAATAGTAATTCTGCTCATAGATTATGCATGTATGAACTACACATTGACACATCCAGCCCAAAGCCGGAGGTTTCAAAAATACTTAGTAGTTGCCAAAGTTCCAGAGCATGTATTCAAAGAGAGATTTTGATCTAGATCCGGCTCTTTGCATTACACAAGTATCTCTCCTGAACCTACTTTGTGTTGTGAAAGTAGTGTAGTGTAAAGAGGCCCTAAAATCCCTACTGATACTCTTCCTGTTTTCTTTCCTTAAAGATTATGATTCATTATCAATGTTGATTCTTTGTGTTACAGTTATATTGTCTATACTTGTGTATTCTATGTGTATATTCTATTGTTGTCTAATCAAATGTGTAATAGACACATAAAGGAACAACGTGTTAATCGGACCCACACAATATCTACAGTACTGGGTTTCCCAATAACATTGTGAGAATACCCAGTACCCCCTACGATAGGTGTTCATATCTCCTATATCAAAAATCACATTCCAGTCTCCATTTCTCTGTTTCCTCCCACACTAACACTCTTTGACCCTCTCTCTCGCTCTCTCTCTCTCTCTCTCTCTCTCTCTCTCTCTCTCGCTTTCACACACACACACTTTCTCTCTTTCTTTCTCTCTCATGTTGTATTTCTCTCATTTATTTTTGTTAGCGTCTTTGTATTGCTTTACTCATTCTTTATGCAAATGCTTGGCTCTAGGCCACAATGTACTGAATAAAATGTACTATATGTCATGTATTCAGGCAGGCAGCACAGTGGAGAAGGGAATCAGTGTTATTTTACTCATCCACTCTGTGTGGGAGGATGAGGTGATAGTGGGCAAGCATTCTCTGCATTGTCCTCCGAGCTGCACAATTTACATGTAGCCTAGCTGCACGCAGAAAACAGGTTGAAAATATCTAATCTAGACAACTGAAAGTGAAAATAGCTATAACGTATGAATTGATGAAATGATTTATTCAATTGGTAATCCCTGATTCATCATTGTAATGCCACAGATATTTATGTGTAACACTCCATTACTACCATTTCTCTAATTCGATATGGACTATTTAGTCATTAAAACCACTCTCTCGAAACGTTGAATATTCCTTTTCTAGTCATCTTTGCCAGAACAAATCTGGTGAGTGTGTGACTTTATTGCTCCTCCCTCTTTTGCACAATACAGTCCCATACAACAGATTGGTGTCTCTACCACCTCCTCTGACAAGTTTGGAGGTTTTTCTCAGCAAGCTGTGAGAATGTGCAGCACATGTCAGTGAGGAACTGAGGGAGTAGGAGATGAGGCAAAGCAGCAGTCCTTCATCCTAGTTGGAGCTAGATGATTACCCTTCCTATTGTGATAATGTAAACAGCAGACTGACAACTGGCAGAACTGTGGGTGTTTGAGGTGACAAATTCCCCCACAGAGAGGTAAGTGGAACAGCATTCAAGTTTTTGCATTGGTGGATGTTGAGACAAGTGAATTGAACTATAATAGTAGTTTGTAACTGCAAACAGGGCAAGATATTTGATATTTTATGTTGTATCAGTGAATCAGGAAATGTTTTGAAAGTAGCTCCTCATTTTAAGATGATTACTTTATATAGACTTCATAAGGATTTGCTCAATGACTGATCAGAATGACAATCCATATCATGGGTGAATGGAATGAATCACCTGTGAGTCTGTTTAGGAGGAAACGTTGGACTGATAAGGCTTTCACTTACCAGATGTGTTATCTTATTCAGTACTCTTTTTTAAATTGTAATCCTTTTTAACCAATTCCAAATAGAACAATAATAGAAAGATAATAACACAAGGAATAAATACACAATGAGTAACGATAACTTGACTATATACACGGGGTACCAGTACCGAGTCGATGTGCAGGGGTACGAGGTTATTGAGGTAGTGTCACGACTTCCTCCGAAGCTGCCTCCTCTCCTGGTTCGGGCAGGCTTCGGTGTTCGTCGTCACCGGCCTTCTAGCCACTGCCGCTCCTCATCTCATCATTCCATTTGTTTTGTCTTGTCTATTACACACACCTGGTTCATATCCCCTCATTAGTAGTGTCTAAGTGTTCCCTCTGCCCCCTTGTCCATGTGGGTGATTGTTTAGTGTGAGGAGAGTGGAGCTCGGTTGAGCTCTGTGTATTTTGTATTGCCGGGGTATATTTTCCCTGTGTGCCTGTTTGGTTCCAGTGCGCCTGTTTGACGCATTTCTGTGTAACATTGTAATCCGGAATAAACTCTGTATTCTGTGATTTACCCTCCTGTGCCTGACTCCTTCAAATCACCCATCACAGGTAGAGATGTACAGTTGAAGTCGGAAGTTTACATACACTTAGGTTGGAGTCATTAAAACTTGTTTTTCAACCACTCCACAAATGTCTTGTTAACAAGCTATTGTTTTGGCAAGTCGGTTAGGAAATCTACTTTGTGCATGACACGTAATTTTTCCAACAATTGTTTACAGACTGATTATTTCACTTATAATTCACTGTATCACAATTCCAGTGGGTCAGACATTTACATACACGAAGTTGACTGTGCCTTTAAACAGCTTGGAAAATTCCAGAAAATGATGTCATGGCTTTAGAAGCTTCTGATAGGCTAATTGACATAATTTGAGTCAATTGGAGGTGTACCTGTGGATGTATTTCAAGGCCTACCTTCAAACTCAGTGCCTCTTTGCTTGACATCATGGGAAAATCAAAAGAAATCAGCCAAGACCTCAGATTTTATTTTTGTAGACCTCCACAAGTCTGGTTCATCCTTGGGAGCAATTTCCAAACGCCTGAAGGTACCACGTTCATCTGTACAAACAATAGTACGCAAGTATAAACACCATGGGACCACGCAGCCATCATACTGCTCAGGAAGGAGACACGTTCTGTCTCCTAGAGATGAACGTACTTTGGTGCGAAAAGTGCAAATAAATCCCAGAACAACAGCAAAGGACCTTGTGAAGATGCTGGAGGAAACAGGTACAAAAGTATCTATATCCACAGTAAAACGAGTCCTATATCGACATAACCTGAAAGGCCGCTCAGCAAGGAAGAAGCCACTCCTCCAAACCTGCCATAAAAAAGCCAGACTACAGTTTGCAACTGCACATGGGGACAAAGATCGTCCTTTTTGGAGAAATGTCCTCTGGTCTGATAAAACAAAAATAGAACCGTTTGCCCATAATGACCATCGTTATGTTTGGAGGAAAAGGGTCTTGCAAGCCGAATAACACCATCCCAAACGTGAAGCACGGGGGTGGCAGCATCATGCTGTGGGGGTGCTTTGCTGCAGGAGGTACTGGTGCACTTCACAAAATAGATGATGTGGATATATTGAAGCAACATCTCAAGACATCAGTCAGGAAGTTAAAGCTTGGTCGCAAATGGGTCTTCCAAATGGACAATGACCCCAAGCATACTTCCCAAATTGTGTCAAAATGGCTTAAGGACAACAAAGTCAAGGTATTGGAGTGGCCATCACAAAGCCCTGACCTCAATCCTATAGAACATTTGTGGGCAGAACTGAAAAAGTGTGTGCGAGCAAGGAGGCCTACAAACCTGACTCAGTTATATCAGCTTTGTCAGGAGGAATGGGCCAAAATTCACCCAACTTATTGTGGGAAGCTTGTGGAAGGTTACCCGAAACGTTTGACCCAAGTTAAACAATTTAAAGGCAATGCTACCAAATACTAATTGAGTGTATGTAAACTTCTGACCCACTGGGAATGTGATGAAAGAAATAAAAGCTTAAATAAATCATTCTCTCTACTATTATTCTGACATTTCACATTCTTAAAATAAAGTGGTATTCCTAACTGACCTAAGACAGGGAATTTTTACTAGGATTAAATGTCAGGAATTGTGAAAAACTGAGTTTAAATGTATTTGGCTAAGGTGTATGTAAACTTCCGACTTCAACTGTACATATAGGTAGCGGTAAAGTGACTAGGCAATAGGATAGATAATAAGCAGTAGCAGCAGCGTATGTGATGAGTCAAAAGAGTTAGCGCAAAGGGGGGCAATGCAAATAGTCCAGGTAGCTATTTGGTTAACTATTTAGCAGTCTTATGGCTTGGGTGTAGAAGCTGTTTAGGGTCCTGTTGGTTCCAGACTTGGTGCACTGGTACCGCTTGCTGTGCGGTAGCAGAGAGAACAGTCTACGACCTTCAAACTCAACTCTGGACCTCGAAGCCAGTTCCACTGCATTTATTTCATTGTTCCCCTCTAATCAGGGACTGATTTAGACCTGGGACACCAGGTTTTCTGCAATTAATTATCAGGTAGAACAGAAAACCAGCAGGCTCCGGACCTCGTAGGGTAAGAGTTGAATACCCCTGGTCTATGACTTGGGTGGCTGGAGTCTTTGACCATTTTTAGGGCCTTCCTCTGACACCACCTGATATAGAGATCCTGGATGGCAGGGAGCGCAGCCCTGTGATGTACTGGGCTGTACACACTACCCTCTGTAGCGCCTTGCGGTCAGATGCCAAGCAGTTGCCATACGAAGCGGTGATGCAGCCAGTCAAGATGCTCTCAATTGTGCAGCTGTATAACTTTTTGAGGATCTGAGGGCATATGCCAAATCTTTTCAGCCTCCTGTGGGGGAAGAGGTGTTGTTGTTTCTTCTTCATGACTGTGTTTATGTGTGTATGGACCATCTTAATTCCTTAGTGATGTGGACACCGATGTACTTGAAGCTCTTGACCCGCTCCATTACAGCCCCGTCGATGTGAGGGCGTGCTCGGCCCTCTGTTTCCTGTAGTCCAAGATCAGCTCCTTTGTCTTGCTGACGTTGAGGGAAAGGTTGTTGTCCTGGCACCTCACTACCAGGTCACTGACCTCAGGCTTGTCTTATCGTCGTCTGTGATCAGGCCTACCACCATCGTGTCGTCAGCAAACTTAATGATGGTGTTGGAGTCATGCGCGGCCACACAATCATGGGTGAACAGTGAGTACAGGAGGGAACTAAAAACGCACCCCTGAGGGACCCCCATGTTGAGGGTCAGCATTGCCTATGTGTTGTTGCCTACCCTCACCACCTGGGGGTGGCCCTTCAGGAAGTCCATGATCCAGTTGTAGAGGGAGGTGTTCAGTCCCAGGGTCCTGAACTTAATGATGAGCTTGGAGTTCACTATTGTGTTGAACGCTGAGCTGTAGTCAATGAACAACATTCTCACATAGGTATTCCTCTTATCCAGGTGGGAGAGGGCAGTGTGGAGTGCAATAGAGATTGCATCATATGAGAATTGGAGTGGGTTTAGGGTGTCTGGAATGTGAGTGCTACGTGGCGATAGTCATTTAGACAGGTTACCTTGGCGTTCTTGGGCACAGAGACTATGGTGGTCTGCTTGAAACATGTAGGTATTACAGACAGGGTCAGGGAGAGGTTGAAAATGTCAGTGAAGACACTTGCCAGCTGATCAGTGCATGCTCTGAGTACTCATCCTGGTAATCCATTTGGCCCCGCGGCCTTGTGAATGTTAACCTGTTTAAAGGTCTTACTCACATCGGCTACGGAGAGCGAGATCACTCAGTCGTACGGAACAGCTTGTGCTCTCATGCATTGTTGAATGTTGCTTGCCTCGAAGCGAGCATAGAAGCTTGTCTGGTAGGCTGGTCACTGGGCAACTCGCGGCTGGGTTTCCCTTTGTAATCCGTGATAGTTTGCAAGCCCTGCCACATCTGATGATCGTCAGAGCCAGTGTAGTAGGATTCGATCTTAGTCCTATATTGACTCTTTGCCTGTTTGATGGCTCGTCGGCGGTCATAGCGGGATTTCTTATAATTGTCCGGATTAGTGTCCTGATCCTTGAAAAAGGCAGCTCTAGCCATTAGCTCAGTGTGGATCTTGCCTGTAATCCATGGCTTCTAGTTGGGATATATACGTACAGTCACTGTCGGGACGACGTCGTTGATGCACTTATTAATGAAGCTGGTGACTGATGTTATCGGATGAATGTCTGTGCTAGCAAAACAGTCCTGTAGCTTAGCATCCACTTCATCGCACTAGTTCCGTATTGAGCGCGTCACTGGTACTTCCTGTTTTAGTTTTTGCCTGTAATCAGGAATCAGGAGGATAGAGTTATGGTCAGATTTGCCAAAGAGACACTATAGTATCCCTTCTTAGGTAAGAACCATCTAGATGTTATTTTTTTGCTGATGTACTCTATAGTTAAAGCTGTTTTTACAATCTTGTCGAGATATACAGTATTTTTTATTGTTTGGCTGGTCTTTCTGTGACCAGAACCACATCAGTTCCAGATGCTGAGTTAAGTGACCAACAGCTGCTTTCAATTAATGTCTCTCTCTCTAGAAATATTATACACTGGGTAGAATTGAAACATATAAGATTTCATAGCTAATTGTGTCCTTTAATCTAGGTTTTCAGACACCCATCAAGTTCACATGCATTGGGTCGTTACCCAAACCATTTAAACCATGTAATTGAGCATTAGCAATTAATTTGTCAAGTTTAAGCGATGTATCTACAAAATAGGGGGAGTGACAGATGCAGGATATCATAATGAGAAAGACATCACTTGGGACATATTGAATATTTTCTACACAAAACAAGTCTCTTTTAGCCATGAATTTTACTCAGTTCTTGACACAAACCGATGCACCTGGCACCTACTACCATACCCCGTTCAAAGGTACTTACATTTATTGTCTTGCCCATTCACCCTCTGAATGGCACACATATACAATCCATGTCTCAATTGTCTCAAGGCTTAAAAATTATTCTTTAGCC
Source organism: Coregonus lavaretus (assembly GCF_964263955.1). Taxonomy (NCBI): domain Eukaryota; kingdom Metazoa; phylum Chordata; class Actinopteri; order Salmoniformes; family Salmonidae; genus Coregonus; species Coregonus lavaretus. The sequence goes on along the minus strand of NC_140023.1, from coordinate 10,668,746 downwards.
TTTAATCATCTACACTGATTGAAGTGGATTTAGCAAGTGACATCAATAAGGGATCATAGCTTTCACCTGCATTCACCTGGTCAGTCTATGTCATGGAAAGAGCAGGTGTCCTTAATGTTTTGTACACTCAGTGTATTTCGTTTCACTTTCAACTTTGTCTTCCCATGGTCTAGGTTTATATGATAAACCCACCAGGAGTTAAACTTGGCCAGACCCTTACTCCAGCACCATAGTCAGCCGCACCCTTGACCACATCTTAGGATGGAGGCAATGGAGGCCAATCCAGTCTCCGCCAGGTCCTCCATGTACTGTAAATAAACAAAGTTTGGCCGTCTCCTCATTCTCCCCCATCCAGCTCAGTCCTCTCTCCTAGTCGTTATTTATGTGTTATATCTGTTTCACATTCTATATAAAGCTGTGAAAATACTGTTCTGACTGCAGCAATGTAAATTGCTCCAGGTCTCTAGTTGCCTGTTCATGTATTGCTGCTTACCGCCCACACTGCTAAAGTGAATAGCAGAACCATGTTCAAGTGTAATGGAGAGTACAATGCATATTCATAAGTAGTGAGATTGTATTGAAAAGATACAAACATTCGTCCACTGTGGACTTGCAGTCAGAGGGTTTATCATTTAGAATTCCATATGATTATGTTCCCCTATAGCATGTTCTTCATATTATAGAAAGTTTAGCATATATGTAACTGTTTGTAACAGTAGTTCTCTTGTTTGTGCATTTGACAGTAAACTTAGAACACTGCAAGGGGGAACAATAGCTCAGACCAAAGGCAGAGGGAGTAGCCTTCAGTTAAGCTATGCAGTGTTCAAATCCTGAAATAGGGTTTCAGAAATAGACAGTTCTCAGGCCTTTGACACTGACTTGGTTATTACATAAGGCTCTCTGGGGACATTATCTAAATGTCCATGATATGAGAAAGCTGTGCACCAACCATTTACAGTGAGGTATCAATTTAATCACCATTACAGAGGCTTAATCCTATTTCATTACTTACAAAAAGCCTTGAAGTGGGTAACACATTCAGCGGCTAAGACACTCTCAAAGCAAATGTGTAAAGGTTAAGAATGTTCATGTTTATGCATACTGTATCTAGGGAGTTGTGAAGTTGTTCAACATTAGTCCATGGTGGTATTCTCTTGAGAGAACTGTTGTTGATGGATATTTTTTCTCACTGGAACCGACTTGAAGGCGCTGTTGGTGAAATTCGATGAGGTATCGATTTCCTCAAACTCTGAAACTATGTGGTGGGATATTTTACTGTATCAAATGAACTCATAAACAACACATGTTTTTTTCTCCCAAGAGGACTGTTGGGTTTGTTGGTTCTCAACAGTTGGTATCAATAAGTTGGGTTAGGGTCAAAGGTCCTTTTGTTGATAATAAAATATGGTGTTCCCCATCACAGAGGCCAAAGGATAATTACCAGAAATGGAGGCATGGGAGGGGACAGACATGGACGTAAAAGTCTCTGACAATATTTCATAGACCCTAGAGAGAAAAGTTGCCCTTTCAATCTTTAAATAGTCATTAACTGGACACAAGAAAATGAACAGATATGATGTAGAGCGAATGCGAATGGCTGATGAGGGGATATGACCTTTAACATTTTGCTCTGACGGCAGGAATAATCAGTCAAGAAGGCAACATGACCTGTAATTTTGACTGATGAGAATAGGATGTTTCCACCTCCTAGACACCCCCTGAAAAGGACTTTGTGACAACTGCTGATGTAAAAAGGGCTTTATATAGTAAATGTGATTGATTGATTGAAAAAATGAACTTTAGGGGAAGATAGGGCTGGTCTACATTATTATGATTCTCTCTCTCTCTTCTCCCTTTCTCTGAGATGACAAACAGATGATTTTCTGGCTGGAAGCCCGGAGTTCACCATGTGGCTTCCTGTGAAGAGATGTCGTTTTTCTCCTTATCCCCTCACTTAAGTTGACAGCCACCATGACGTAGAAATTACTTCCTCTGTTTGAGCAACAGACGTAATAATGATGCCTATAAACTCTAATGGCCTCCAACGAACCAGAAGTCTTGTCAGCTAGAAACATTTGGCGGAGTACGTGAAGGAGATTCCATGATTAGATTCATTGATAACTAATGTTGTGTTACATTTCAGATTAGTACAGTAATAACTATTAGCATAGCTTGAGAAATAAAAGTAAAATCTGTTAGAAAATGATATGTGAACACTTAAAGAAAACCAATATTTTCATCAAGAATTCTTGTGACAATCAAACAATTAATTAAAAAACAAACGACAACAAAAACACTGGCCAAAACATTTCTGTTTGACCTATGCTGTGTTGATTTAGATGCTCTAATGGGAAAAACAGCTAAGGAAAACAAAAAGCAAAATGAACACATGGTGACGAGAACCAAATGGAGAGAAAGGTATAAATTCATGATTTTATTTGCCATTACAGTCAGTTTATCAGGATATAGTTTAACTACTGTATGTCTTGCCTGCCAGAGCTCTGGGCCAGTGATTCATTAAAGCTGAAATCTAATTGAATTCCTGCCAAACTTTCTCTTTCACAATTACTTTGTGAGTCGTAAAATACATTAGTGGGAAGTTATTATACACATTTTGACAATGAAAACAGAAAAAAGCAAACCACATAACTGATCCAAAAGACATGCAGCATATTGCATCTTCTGGAGTGGATATGTGCCATTCACATGTTACCAATCTAAAAGCCTAAGCCGTTTGGGGGGGACGGGGGACGGGGGGTTTACTAAGCTAACATATGGAATTGTTTTAAGATGGTCATACTATACATCATTTAGCTATTTCATTTGAATTTTAGGATCCCTTTAGGTATCCCCCGCAAATAAATATAACATTATTTGATAAAATATTGAATTTGATATTTACTACTATAGCATTGAATAACACATTCATAAATGGCAAAAAAGACAGTCAACAGATAAATCATAAGGTATAAGGTTTTGAAGTGTCTGTCCTATATCTAGGAGATATAAGAAAGATCAGGAAATATTTGTGGTTTTTTGGACACATATTTAACCCCTTATTTTTGTTGGCACAAAACATACTTTCATTTGTTTGTATGGGTTACCTTCAAACGAGTCCCGTGACACTTGTGGGAGCAAAACATAGAACACTGTCGTGTTTGTGAGTCTCCCCTTTCCATAGAGTGGTCATAATAGTTTGTAGGCCAAACCGTTCGGATGCTACAGACGTTTTCGTGAGAAGACCGATTTTCGGGATGTCTCATGGTCTGACAAACACCGCTGTAGCTCCGCCACCTTCCACAACATTTCATTTATGTTTCAGTCATTTAGCAGACGCTCTTATCCAGAGCGACTTACAGTTAGTGAGTGCATACATTTTCATACTGGCCCCCCGTGGGAAACGAACCCACAACCCTGGCGTTGCAAGCGCCATGCTCTACCAACTGAGCTACGGAAAGCCGACATAGTCGGATGCAGTGAATTGAGACGCAACCCATGCAAAAAAACGGATATCTCTAGCTTAAACGGACAGATTTTGATGCAGATTTTTTAAATGATGTTACTTAGATTGAGGCACAGGTTTTAATCAGTGGTTCTGTATGTAAATGCATAACTTTGCGATGAGTCTAGAGTCTACTTGTTAATAATGTTAGAGTGGACATCTTGGAAGGTCATTGGAAGCCTTTGGAAGAGCAGCGAAGACTTGTTACTGTAAACTCATTTTATTCTATAAATCAGCCTTTTATATGGTTCCCTCTGCCAAGGAGTGAGGTCAAGTTCATGTCAGGGATGACGTAGGATCTCATAAACACTTTTGTGCTGTTATCTCTCTAGTTGTTATCGTAAGATAGTGTGGGTTTCCTCAGTTCTTCATGTCTTGCATTTTGCATCATATGATGCAAAATGCATCATAGGAGAATGATTTCTGTATTTTGAAAGTTACATATCTTGAAAACTTGATTGCTGACAAGCAAAATGTTTTGGGACTATGTCAACAATGGACTAATGAAACAAATAACAATATATCGTTTTGGGGTGGAATTTTCCTTTAAGTGTTTTGGGGAATTGTATTTAGGCCCTTAGTAATCAATCATAATAAAGATGTATGCTTGTGTTTCTGATATATATTTCTTACTGTTTATGAATGAGATCTCTAGTAATAACACAAGACATCTGGTCAATGCTACACAAGAAGGACTGACATGTTTAAAAAGTCAAAATAGAGTTACAGAGAATGTAGGGGTTCAGTGGGAGGATGCTGAGTATGTGTGTGTATGTGCACTACATGTTTAGTGTATGGTTTCCATAGGAACTCTGCCAGTGCAGGCAGGGTTGAAACCATGCTAGCCTTTGGGAGTTGAAGGGTCACACAGCTCTGCAGTGAGAATGTTCTGCTTTTCATTACATCAACCCATTTGTCCCCGTATCTGCCTCGCCGTGGAGCCTCTACTCTGCTTCCTCTCTCCAAGTGTGCGTGTGCGTGTGTCACCTTTTGAACCGATAGGTTAGAGGTCCTTGGTGCAGCAAGAAATGTTTACGTTTGGTGCATTGGGAGACCAAATTCTACTATAAACTTTCTGTGTGTGTGTGCGTTTGCGTGGGAGTGAGTGCATTTGTGTTCGTATAGTAAGTCAATGTTATTAACTGCTCCTAAAAGTTTGCAGAGCACATCAATGATTTGCTGTAATTTGTATGTCTTTGTGTTTGTGCTCTGCCAACTTTTGTGTCGATTTTATCTATATTTTCTGCAATAAAGTCAATTTAATTCCTCAGAACAAAAACATTTTGCGAGTGCTTTGTACACAACCCAGAGTGGGAGTTCATTAACAGAGTTAACAGAGTTAAATAGTAATATTTCCTGAATGGACTAGCAAACCACATTCCCAAGGGACCAAAACAGGGGACAAAGTCACACATTTTTCAACAATATAGTTTTAAAAGGATGCGAGAATTTTTACATCAATCTGAAGAGGTAATGAACTGTAATTTCTAGTTTTTAATTGTTCTTAATTAATTCAACACTTGACTAGAACTGGAATACATTTGACTGTGTCTGTATGCTAATCAAGATAATATGTGCACAATCCCACCAGTGCTTGAGGGGCATATCACTATGTTGCTGTTTGAAATGTGATGTCTATGTGTGCTCTCTATGGCACAGGAAATATCCTTTTGTCCATTTGATACATACTTTTTCAATCTAAAGTTCTGAGAGTTGTAACTGACTGAAAATACCCTTGAGAGTTAGACTTGGTGTAGATGGTGTTTATAGAATAGTTAGATTATTCAAGAAACAGATCAAGTGCACCTATGATGTCTAGACTCTAGAGCTCTCTCAGTAAGGGATGCAATTGTATGAAATGCATTGCCCTTCAAAGTGCATTGTAGGTTTAGTCATATTCTGACAACCCCAAGATTGTGGAAATGGGATTATTTCAGTGTGACACATACACAATACTCCAGTTCCTAAAAGGATGTCTGATCCCTGTGAATTGAAGAGGGGAGCAATCCTGCAGTGTGTATTGAGTCATGCATATGTGAACATCTGTGTTGCATTGCTTCCACTGAGCCACAGAGCAAACAACCTATGTTTTAGAATAGCCTACTACTTACTGCCTGCATTCACTTTTTGACTGTATTCGTCAGGGGAGATACACAGCACATTGAGGCTTTGAAGTTTTCTTTTTTGGTAATGTTGGGTCAAATATTTGACGTCAACCTCTGCTCCAAAGCCAATGGAAAGGCAGATTTCTCAATTATTCATGAAATTAAGTAGTGATGTTTATTTTCAAGATCGTCATACACATACTGACTTCTACACACGCACGCACTTCCACTTCACTTTATATGTGAGATAATTAGCTTACTTTTACTGAAGTCAGTCAATTGATCATGAGTTGGATTCGGTTGGAATGGGGGGGATACAAATTACGATTTTTTTTTGTCCCGTCAAATTTCCCAGTTAGTAGGCGGATATGAGAAGTCACATGGTCTCTCTTTCCCTTTTTCCCACACAAACACACCCACACCAAAGACAGTACAGTATGCCCACATACAACACTCGGACGTTCTCGCATCGTGCACACACAGCTGTTTAGATATTCACTAGCTGCAATGCCATAGGGCGCGCACATACGGACTAACTTTTTACACCGTTGCAGTCAGAATGCATCGAAATCTGGAATACATTTGACACTTTTCCCTCTCGATCTTTGAATTCTGTCCAGGACAGTGTGGGTCTTCTGCCGTTAGATAGCCTACGAAGATACGGTCACTGCCAAAAAGGTTTGATGTTTCAAATAGTTACTGTAAACTATGTTGCCTGTTTCCTGTGGACTGGTTATGTGCAAAGTGTTGTAGCATTCTGCGTGTTGATAATACTAATGGAAGGTGAAAGTCACTAGTCGATTATAAATCAATGATAGCATGCATTTTAAACTTTTTGTCGTAATGCTCTCCTCAATGGAGTAGCCTTTTTCGCGTTTGCTGAGTATACTCGACTACGTCCATAATATACATCAACTCTATTTCCATTGAGTTGAGTATCTTTGTTAAACTTTTGATTGATCTCATGCATGCAATTTTCTCTATTAGTCTGCTCTTCCATCACATCACATTGTTGGATGTGATTTTAAAGCGTTAACTCTATTGAGTGCCTCTCTGTATGCTGCTTGCCAGTACGCATTAGCAGAACATGGTATTTTTTTGTCTCTTTGGCTTTTCATTGCAGTAAAAGTACATTGAATAGCCCACGTTTGACACTGTAAAATTAGTAAAATATTTGTTGCTATAATTTCTTTGTCCGGCCTTCATCACATGTAGACCAATTTCTAGTTGTGTTAATAAGAACCTGCTGACGACCCTGACTTTGAACAGGCGTAGTAGAGCAAAAATAAAAGTATGTTGCCCACCACCCCCATAGGTGTTACTTTAACACCCGAGGTGCTAGCTGCCCTCCAAAACTAGTTGATTTACATGAGGTGGTAACACAAAGCCCCCCTATGATGTTCTATTGACATGCTTTACGGCTGTTGGCATGACAGTAGACACAGGTGGTTGTGGTTTCCATCCCCCACTCCACAGATTACAGTTGACGCAGGGGACTCTCTGTCTGCCTGCAGAGATCGTGGTGGTTAGAGATTATGTGGCAAACATTTTCTATCTGTGTGTGTGTGTGTGCAACATGTTGCAAGCCTCCTATTAGATTACCTCAGCAATAAAATGAACTGATTTAGTATGAATCAAGTTTCCTGTGAAATAAAAATCTAATTTCCAACATCTTGCCCTACTTGTTTACATTTTAGTCATTTAGCAGACGCTCTTATCCAGAGCGATTTACAGTTAGTGAGTGCATACATTTTTCATACTGGCCCCTGTGGGAAACGAACCCACAACCCTTGCGTTGCAAGCGCCATGCTCTACCAACTGAGCTACAGGAGGGCCAGAGCCTCTAGCTCTGGTGAGAAACTGAAGTTTTGGTCTGTCCCCAACAGATTCCCAGAGCCAGCTGTCCTGCAGTGTAGCAGGTGAGGACCAGAGAGAGTGAGGCGATCCTGAAGATTTGGACAGTATGAGTTTGGTGGAGATCAGACAGGCTGTTGGGTCCATGACCCTGTCCCTATCCAGCACAGACTCCAAGGAGAGGTACTTTGACCGGGTGGATGAGAGCGACCCTGAGTACCTCCGCAGCAGGAACATGTCACCTGAAATACGGCAGGACTTCAACATGATGGAGCAGAAGAAGAGGGTCACTCAGATTCTACAGAGTCCAGTATGTCGCTTGTTCTATATGCCTATGTTGATGTGTGTTCACAGTAATGTCACTTTCATTATCTGGTTGTAGACCATCAAATGGCCTGAAAAGTTTTGCTCTTCGAGATCCAGGCCTATGTCATTGGCTCTTGTAGAGACACTATACCATTGATGTTTTCATTCTGATGGCAAAACATTTAATCAACCGGCACAATGTTTGTACAGTGTTAATCTTTGTTGCAATGCAGTGAAATGTGCTACTGTCAGAGGAAGCAATATTAAATATTAACCAGTCCAAAAATAAATTTAAGCTTTATAATACATTCCCTGACCAAGTTCACAGCTTAGCATTATTAAAGGTCCAATGCAGCCGTTTTTATTTAAATATCAAATAATTTCTGGGTAACAGTTAAGTACCTTACCGTGATTGTTTTCAATTAAAATGGTCAGAAAGCAACAAAAAATTGCTTCTTAGCAAAGAGCTATTTTCTCAAGCAAGAATTTTGCTAGGACTGTCGGGGAGTGGTCTGAGTGGGGAGGGGAAGAATGAAAACTAGCTGTTATTGGCAGAGAGGTTTGGAACCATAGAAATAAAATGAAAATAATGGGCTTAGAACCTCTAACCCTGGCATTTTGTGGGGGAAACAACCTGTGGTTACCTAGGTTACCCCATTGGCTCGCAGCAAAAAACTTGACCTGCTTGTGTTAGTCAATTACAAAACTAAATTTAAGAAAAGTACAACATGTCCAAAGATTACTTTTCAACATTGCCTGCTCTCGAGCGTTCTCACTACTTAGAATAACGTAATATTGTAGGGCTTCCCTCATGCCCCTTTTCATGGCGGTGCTAGCAGCCATGTGAGTGCTAGCTAGCTAGCCAACACAAACAAACTGACTATACATCTACAAGTGAGTGGAGTTACAAACAGACTATACTAAACAAGTTAAATGTCTTACCTGTGAGGAAATGTTTTCCACACACATAGCTACGTGTAGCCTACTTGGACACCGGGTCCCCACATTTTCCACTCTTCCATGCCGAATAGCCCTGAAGCCACTGGGCTCTTCTCGCAGGCTCCATTTCCCTACATGAGAGCATTGCGAACCTTAGATCAGGATTTTTTACCTGGTTACATGTACATTGAACAAGACAGCAGTTTTTCGGCATGTTTTGTTATTTCTGTATAACAAAAAATCTACGACGAAGTTGTCTCTTTTACAATGGGGTTCAATAGGGTTTTTGGGGGGTTTTCCCCAATTTGTGGTCGTGGTCGATGGGGAATTAGTAATTATCACGTGAATATCAACTGAGTATGGCTGCCTGGTATTGTGATGCAATAAATTCCATGGTAATGTGGACTTTTCATTCAAACTGATGTGGCTCATGTAATGGAATGTATTTTTTGTAATGTCAGTTGAGCTGATTCAACAAATCACAGAACAGATTTATGGGTTCAGTTCCTGCTTTTACTTCCTGCTTTGCTCCAATGGGTACACTTGCAATGGCCGCCAGTCCACCCATTATACCATCAATCACTTGAATGGGGACGCCCGTTCTATTCAATCTATTTCTATGTTTCTTATTGGGCTACTAATTTACAACCTGGTGATGTCACCAGGCAGGCCAAAACGCCATCCCACCAAAACAGGCTGAAATTTCAGGTCGGTCTTTTTAAACAGCTCTTACACTAAAAGGGCATTCTCCTCCTTTTCACAATTTCACAGTATTATTTCAACGTCATAGTGTGGAAATATATATATATAAAACACAGGACAATCACATTTCTGACTGCACTGGGCCTTTAATTTAAAAAATGGAGAGACAACAACATGTAGGCATGAACAGAAAAGGTATTGGCATCCACTGTATGTATGCCTATTTGATTCAAACCCTTGAGTATAAGCAGAAAATGTTGCCTACATGCGCCCATGTTAAATGCATCATATATGCCATTGTGAATCAGAGGGACAGATTATCACGCAGTAAAATGTGGTTAGAGATGCTGCTAGGAGGTGCAACAAACACATGCCCATAAAAAATGAGATGAGCCCACGCTCATCTGTGATTGCATAACAGACCCCAACAAGTGGAACTTAGCTCATCACCATGGGAACCGCTTTGAGATGGTGCGGAATGTTGGCTTTCCACCAAAGAGGCTTACAGAATAGTCGTATTTTTTGGGGAAGGATACCCAAGATTCACAACGACACTCTGTGAGCATAAATTAATAGGCTGGCTTAATGGGAGGGCTACCTCCCAGTCACCACTATTCACATGGACATAAAGAGGGGTTTAGAAACCTCTAATGTGATTTGTGTAAACTTGTAATAAGGAGGGCCTCGTTAGGCCTGAAAGTACACTGTGCACCCTGTCCTAATGTGAACGGCTGAATAGACATGGAATTGGGTCAAGGTGAAAAGTATTGCATAAATACACATAGAACATCCCAGCAGTTGAATTATTTATTTCTCTATGTAATTTAGCCTAACAGGGTGGAAATGTATGAGTGGGACATACAGACTAACAACATGAAACATGGACAAATAGATAAAACTGAGTGTTTATATTTATTTAGCTTTGCACCATAGTTTCCCACCAAATAAAGTATAACACTTCCTGAATGTGGGGTCATTGAAGGAAGGGGTTGTTTTCTTAAATGGAGAATAACAACAAACTAACAGGGTGGAAAGTGGTATCAGGGACACACAGAACATCTTAAATAAAATAATAATAAATACAATAATCATGAAAAAAAATTATTGATGAAAGAGACTTTAACTAGGACTATAAAATAATGAAGAAAGATTGTAATTATTTTATGGCTTTTTTCTTGTGGAAGTTGATAAATAACGCCTACATCCACTGACAAAAAGTGTTTAAAATGCATAAAATTCCCTTTCAGGATCCATATTTTGGTGTTTTTAAGATAAAGGACACCTGACCTTATTTAAAGCCTTTTGAAATCCACATTTTACACTAAATAAGAAATAATATTTTCTAGGGACAGAAAAGGCACCGCAAAGTAGGAATGACCCAGCTAACGTCCTTTCCTCATCTCATTTCCTTTGTGACCAGTGACCACTATCCTGGAGTGGTAAGCATTGATAGATGTAAGCCAGTGGTCATTGGGACTATTTTCACTGAGTCATGGGTTCCAAGGGGTGTCATTTTAATATGTCACTGGTTTCCAGGTGTTTAAGGATGAGCTGGAAGGACTGATCCAGGATCAGATGACGAAGGGCAATAATCCAACAGGGCTGCTGGCTCTGAGGCAGATAGCTGATCTTATCATGGCCAGTTCTATGGGAGGGACAGGCTCCTTCACATCTCCTCTCAGTAAGTAGCTGTGTGCGTGTGAGAGAGTGCATGTGGGTCTTTCAGTGATGCATCCTGATTCTCTCTGCATTGTCAACGTTTAGGGACACAGAATTCACAAAAACGTGTGACATTGAGAGCCCTTATGCAGCAAAATTCTGCACAATTACTTGTTGACAACATTCCACATTCCGAATGTTTCTAAGTCGGCCACATGTTCCCGACTTTATTATGATTGACAGCTGTCTGGAGCGTCAATTATGTTGCCCTCCGTCTTTCAATGGAGGTCACTATGAACCCCAGGGCTAAAAAGTTCAATTTTAAAAACACTAGGAATGTTTACTGAAACTGTTAGGAAATGTAAACATAACCGTGGTCTCCTATGGCTTTGAGGTAGTGGAGGGACTGTCTCTTTATAAATCAACAGTCCCTCCTAAAGTGCTTGTAAAAGGATAGGGTTCCGGTTTGTCCAATGCCCTTATACAGTAGGAAAAATATATACTACTCAGAGCTCTTATGAGAAGTTCTGAGAACAGCCGCTTTTATGATCCAAAAGTTAAGCAAGGGATGCTGAGATGTAGTGAGTTTATGAGAAATACAATTTTTATAGCAATCATTTGAGCTAAATGTTGTTAGAGGAACTTGCAAGAGAGAGGCAGAACCCTTTAAGAGCTGCTCGAGTTGAACAAGTAAGCATAGATGTTGCTTGTAAGCTCAAACCAAAGAGAAAGCAAATTCCGTTGACCATGTCATAATGCAACTTGAACATGAAGAAAGTTATTGTTTCATGAACATTCATAAATGTTCTAACTCTGGAGTAGTATGAATGGTTTAACTTGTTTAGACACACAAAGAAGGCTGTAATTTGTGGTGCTTGTCACGAAGGCTGTAGGGTGTTAGTGACTATGCTCTCGTCTCATCAGTTCACCATGAATGCATGTGTTTTCTCTCCAGGCCTAGGGATGGTCACCCCGGTCAATGACCTCTATGGGGTAGAGTCTCCATCCTTTACCAAAGGGGAGAAACAGTGTCGCTGTAAGCTAGCCAGTGTCTACAGACTGGTGGACCTCTTCAGCTGGGCCCATTTCACCAGCTCATACATTACTGTGAGTATTACCCTCATAAAAAAACCTTATTAGACCTCTCTACTTACATGTAAAAGCAACTTAATGTAGCATTATAAGCACAGTATGAATTGTGATTACTGTAGGCATGTCAAAACGACACATGGAGTTCTCAGTCACCCAATACGCATTCTGTTTTTGCAATTTTCAACCATTGTTGAAATGCAAATAAATAGTGTAGACATTTCTATCTTGAGAATAGTCTACATCCTGTACCGGTTTACTGTATGTAGCTGGTACAATGTTGCTCTTGGCAATGCCTTTTGACACTTAGGCTTTTTTACATTTTCCTTTTCCTTGTACAGGTCCGGGTTAGCAAAGAACAAGACCATGTTCTTATCATCCCACAAGGACTCTCTTTCACTGAAGTGACAGCTGGCAATCTGGTAGGTATAATGGTGCATGCATTTTCATATTCCAGATTGCTTAGAACTACCATAGAAAATAACAGTTTGTGCTTTTCTCCAGTGGGTGAACAACACTATCATTATCAACAGTATCAAAACAACCCCATTGAGATGTGTGAATCATGCAGAATATGTGTTCAGACTATTGACGTGGCCACATAATCAATAACCAGCCACCCAGACAGCCTCTGGGTGTGCTGAGACACGCCTTACTCTATTTCACCAAGGGGTCAAGGAGAAATGACAATTGTGTTGATTGGATGTTTTTCAGCTTGTTGTCAGCATGTAGTTGCCTATAGTTACAGTAGTGATGGAGCGCTAAGTCCCAATAGAATGATAACTAGATTACTTGTAATCCTCTTGCAATATCATCATAATAACAACTGAATACAGTTAAACTAATAATTCAAATAAGAAAACCAACAGTGGAATAATTAATCTATTTTAATAGTGCAGCAATATTGTAGCACAGTGAGTTGGAACAATGCCCAATACAGTTGTGCGACTTTGCATCCGACTCAGTATCTGGCTGCCATGGTAGCCCTACTGATATTGTGTCCTGGTCTGTTTCCAGGTGAAAGTGAACATGATTGGTGACGTTGTCGACCAGGGATCCACCTACCTGGAGGTGGATCACTTTGGCTTCAGCCCTCACTCTGCTATCTATTCCATGCGCCCTGATATCAGGTGTATCATACACATCCACACCTCTGCCACTGCTGCTGTGAGTACACTCTCAACTAAAGCTCAATGAGTGGCCATGTCACCTGGCCATGATACTCAATGACTGAATTAAGCAATAAGGCCCGAGGGGGTGTGGTATATGGCCAATATACCACAGCTAAGGGCTGTTCTTAAGCACGACGCAACGCGGAGTGCCTGGACACAGCCTTTAGCCGTGGTATATTGGCCATATATCACAAACCCTGAGGTGCCTTATTGCTATTATAAACTGGTTACCAACATAATTAGAGCAGTAAAAATAAATAGTTTGTCATACCCATGGTATACGGTCTGATATACCACGGCTGTCAGACTATCAGCATTCAGGGCTCGAACAACCCAGTTTATTATTAAGAGTAACCTCTGGAAGTGTATTTACCTCATCTTGGTTTCATTATTGTTTTTACAGTAAGTACACCTAATGTACTGGTACTGTTGCCTTTTGCGGTCGTCTCTTATAGTTCATGCTATTTGTCTGATGTTTTACTAGCCGAAAATAACATAAAAGGTGCCTTTAGGTAGTTGTTGTTGACACAGCATAGTCACGGTTGCTTTTATCCTGAATTCACAGGTGTCCTCGATGAAATGTGGCATCCTGCCCATTTCCCAAGAGGCTCTGGTTCTGGGCGATGTTGCCTATTTCAGTTACCAAGGCTTTTTGGATGATCAAGACGAGAAGGTGGAGTTCCAGAAAGCCCTAGGGCCCTCTGCCAAGGTGACAATGGGTTTCCTTAACAACACCAACATGCTCACTGTAGTGTGTGCCATACATAGAAACAGAACACACAGAATTGCATCACCGTCGAGATTAGACCGCCTGCCATTTAATCAAACTGTTTTGTTGCTGTAGTAATTGGTGTTTTTACACAGGTATAAGAGCATTTGAAATGTAATGTGTTACCGGAAGTTGTTTTCACTAGCAAATATTTTTTGCCTTTCATGTATTTTTATTTACTTATTAATTTCACCTTTTTAACTTGTTGTTATCCCGCGATTCATCTTTTTGCAGGTGCTTGTTCTGAGGAACCATGGCCTGGTTGCTCTGGGGGAGACTATAGAGGAAGCTTTCCACTACATTTACCACTCACAGCAGGCTTGTGAAATCCAGGTAACACTTTAATTCATCAGCCACACTTGTTCTACCACATCATTGTATAGGTCATGGAATTGTTAGATCACTGCTATTTCTGTGTTCTTACCAGGTAAATAGGATGTGGGCGAGGGCGTCTTGCAATCCAAGATACAGTATATGTGTGTTATTTTGCTTCACTTAACCTGTGTGGTCTAAACACATCAGTATGTATTAAATTAATAACTACTTGTACACTATATGACCAAAAGTATGTGGACACATGCTCGTCGAACATCTCATTCCAAAATCATGGGCATTAATATGGAGTTGGTCCCCCCTTTGCTGTTATAACAGCCTCCACTCTTCTGGGAAGGCTTTCCACTAGATGTTGGAACATTGCTGCGGGGACTTACATTTAAATTTACGTCATTTAGCAGACGCTCTTATCCACTTGCTTCCATTCAGCCACAAGAGCATTAGTGAGATCGGGCACTGATGTTGGGTGATTAGGCCTGGCTCGCAGTCGGCCTTCCAATTCATCCCCAAGGTGTTTGATGGGGTTGAGGTCAGGGCTCTGTGCAGGCCAGTCAAGTTCTTCCACACAGATCTCGACAAACCATTTCTGTATGGACCTCACTTTGTGCACGGGGGCATTGTCATGCTGAAACAGGAAAGGGCCTTCCCCAAGCTGTGCCACAAAGTTGGAAGCACAGAATCATCTAGAATGTCATTGTATGCTGTAGCGTTAAGATTTCCCTTCACTGGAACTAAGGGGCCTAGGCCGAACCATGAAAAACAGCCCAAGACCATTATTCCTCCTCCACCAAACTTGACTGTTGGCACTATGCATTCGGGCAGGTCGCGTTCTCCTGGTATCCGCCAAACCCAGATTTGTCCGTCGGACTGCTAGATGGTAAAGTGTGACTCATCCAGAGTCCAATGGCGGCAAGCTTTACACCACTCCAGCCGACGCTTGGCATTGCGCATGGTGATCTTAGGCTTGTGTGTGGCTGCTCAGTCATGGAAACCCATTTCATGAAGCTCTCGACAAACAGTTCTTGTGCTGACGTTGCTTCCAGAGGCAGTTTGCAACCAAGGACAGACCATTTTTACGCGCTTCAGCACTTGACGGTCCAGTTCTGCGAGCTTGTGTGGCCTACTACTTCGCGGCTGAGCCATTGTTCCTCCTAGATGTTTCCACTTCACAATAACAGCACTTACAGTTGACGGGGGCAGCTCGAGCAGGGCAGATATTTGACGAACTGACTTGTTGGAAAGGTGGCATCCTATGACGGTGCCACGTTGAAAGTCACTGAGCTCTTCAGTAAGGCCATTCTACTGTCAATGTTTGTCTATGGAGATTGCATGGCGGTGTGCTCAATTTTATACACCTGTCCGCAACGGGTGTGGCTGAAATAGCTGAATCCACTAATTTGAAGGGGTGTCCACATACTTTTGTATATATAGTGTATATATAAATCCCAGGTTTATACTTGTAGAATGGTTTCCCCCCTGGTTTTGGACAGGAATCAAACTTGGTGTTGGTTGTTTTCCAATTGAATGGTGTAACATTCTCTGCGTGAGAGAAAAATGAGTGATAAGTCAAACATCTGTTAAAACAAAGCTAAATCAAGTACTCTATGTGTGATTTGAAACCACTGTTCTCAAAGAGCACCAGGTGGAGTTTAGTGTTCTAGGACTTGGTTGAGTCTGATAGTAGCTCATAGCTCTATGTGGAGCAGACAGATAGTATTCTCTTATCATCATATGTGTCTGGGATAGTGTTGGTTTTTCCATTGAGCAGGTCATTCCATGTGTGGTCAGTCTGGGATTCCTGTGTTTGCTTCACTAGACTCTACTGATTCCTTGTGACACACATTTTTACCTCATATTTTCAATATAATAGCTACAGATGTCGGATCTTAATTTGATTACCCTGTTGCAGGATAACTTTCCTGCATTGCAGGAAATGTAAAACTTGGAGTGTAGTTGAGGTTTAAAAAGGCTTCTGAAGTTTGTAATTTCCACTTTGAAATTTGAATTGATTTACCCGTACAAAAATTTTTATCAACCCCTACAAAGATGTCCATAAATTATAATCCACATAATAATTCACATTTCCTGTTGCTGCAGGATAACTTTTCCTGCTGTAGCAAACTGACTCAAATTAAGATCCTACATCTGTAGTTTTAGACTTTAGTCATTATTCGCCAGACCTGGTCTTTTCACATGGTCAGAACAAACTCCTGGTCTTAAGTATGATATGTGTTTTTGATGTGGTCTTTCAGGTCAGTGCTCTGCAGTGCTCTGCAGGAGTGGAGAACCTGGTGCTCCTGGATAGGGAGAGGTTCAAGCCCCTGACCCACGGAGTGGCTGCTGCTGGGGTCACCGTGGACAGCGAGGTCAAGTGGAAAGTGGGCGAGGCAGAGTTCGAGTCACTCATGAGGATGCTGGACAACCTGGTAAGTGACCTCACTATTTTATCTGACTTTTCCCACAATGCTTTGCGTTTCCTCTCCCATGCACATCCTGAGGATGTGTGGGAATACATTGACATCATAATCCCAACCAGAAAGTTGTGTTTTTAACTCAAACATGGGAGATCATGGATGCCAGCTGTAGCTCCTTGAACTAATGCACGATTATTGTCCCAGTATAACCTATTAAAGAGTGCCACGCAGTTAGGTGTTTATCAAAGATGAGCATCTAATCTTAGCCTTTGGCCAGCTGACTGTTTGTTAATGCTGGGTCTGTTTAGCATCCCCTGTAGATAACGGTGTGATGTTCAGAGGGCTTCTCCCCTTTAAACACTACTATCTCAACAACACTACTAATGATAAGGGACAGACACATTCTCTGGGCACAGCAGACCCTACTCCGAGAAAGCCTCTATTGAAACTACTAATGACATGCCACTTCCTGGGTAGGCTACAGCTGTGTTAGCTTGTACAGCTCTGTGTCATCATAGCCCGCCTCCCCATCATGGATTCCAGATGGCAGGCCATGCTGTGTGGAGTTAAGAGCACAGACCACACAATCCTTCAGAGTCGATTGACTGGAAAACTCAACACACTCCCTGGGTTCCACTCAACATGGTTGAGTTTGGGGTTTGCGGTCCCCCACCCCCCTTATCTTTGATGTGTTCCACACAACAGTTCCCCTGCCAACTGCACTGTGTGGCCAGACTTTATCTATTCCCTTTGAAATCAGGAACTTTTGAAAGCGTTGTTTATATGTATTGTACAAAGTGTTCCAACAATGTACAAATGTCTTCACTGGAGAGGCTGAACATTGGGTGTTCTAGGAACCACTTAAACCACATGCTTTAGTCACTGATATGGAGTGTAATGTTTCACATGGTTAAAGATGGAAATAATCTTACAAACTTTGTGATGGAAAACTGCAAACGTCTGAAAACGTGTCTTTGGGAGATTGTTTTTATATGCTGCCAAGGTGCAATTCTGAGATTGTTTTTATATGTTGCTAAAGTGCAATTCAATTAACAGAGAACAAACACATTGTGGTACTGAGCATAATTATGTTGCACAAACCTTTTCATTGAAAATCTAATTTCCTAATTAACATGCATGTACAGTGAGGGAAACAAGTATTTGATCCCCTGCTGATTTTGTACGTTTGCCCACTGACAAAGAAATGATCAGTCTATCATTTTAATGGTAGGTTTATTTGAACAGTGAGAGACAGAATAACAACAACAAAATCCAGAAAAACGCATGTCAAAAATGTTATAAATTGATTTGCATTTTAATGAGGGAAATAAGTATTTGACCCCCTCTCAATCAGAAAGATTTCTGGCTCCCAGGTGTCTTTTATACAGGTAACGAGCTGAGATTAGGAGCACACTCTTAAAGGGAGTGCTCATAATCTCAGTTTGTTACCTGTATAAAAGACACCTGTCCACAGAAGCAATCAATCAATCAGATTCCAAACTCTCAACCATGGCCAAGACCAAAGAGCTCTCCAAGGATGTCAGGGACAAGATTGTAGACCTACACAAGGCTGGAATAGGCTACAAGACCATCGCAAAGCAGCTTGGTGAGAAGGTGACAACAGTTGGTGCGATTATTCGCAAATGGAAGAAACACAAAATAACTGTCAATCTCCCTCGGCCTGTGGCTCCATGCAAGATCTCACCTCGTGGAGTTGCAATGATCATGAGAACGGTGAGGAATCAGCCCAGAACTACACGGGAGGATTTTGTCAATGATCTCAAGGCAGCTGGGACCATAGTCACCAAGAAAACAATTGGTAACACACTACGCCGTGAAGGACTGAAATCCTGCAGCGCCCGCAAGGTCCCCCTGCTCAAGAAAGCACGTATACATGCCCATCTGAAGTTTGCCATTGAACATCTGAATGATTCAGATGAGAACTGGGTGAAAGTGTTGTGGTCAGATGAGACCAAAATGGAGCTCTTTGGCATCAACTCAACTCGCCGTGTTTGGAGAAGGAGTAATGCTGCCTATGATCCCAAGAACACCATCCCCACCGTCAAACATGGAGGTGGAAATATTATGCTTTGGGTGTGTTTTTCTGCTAAGGGGACAGGACAACTTCACCGCATCAAAGGGACGATGGATGGGGCCATGTACAGTCAAATCTTGGGTGACAACCTCCTTCCCTCAACCAGGGCATTGAAAATGGGTCGTGGATGGGTATTCCAGCATGACAATGACCCAAAACACACGGCCAAGGCAACAAAGGAGTGGCTCAAGAAGAAGCACATTAAGGTCCTGGAGTGGCCTAGCCAGTCTCCAGACCTTAATCCCATAGAAAATCTTTGGAGGGAGCTGAAGGTTCGAGTTGCCAAACGTCAGCCTCGAAACCTTAATGACTTGGAGAAGATCTGCAAAGAGGAGTGGAACAAAATCCCTCCTGAGATGTGTGCAAACCTGGTGGCCAACTACAAGAAACGTCTGACCTCTGTGATTGCCAACAAGGGTTTTGCCACCAAGTACTAAGTCATGTTTTGCAGAGGGGTCAAATACTTATTTCCCTCATTAAAATGCAAATCAATTTATAACATTTTTGACATGCGTTTTTCTGGATTTTTTGTTGTTGTTATTCTGTCTCTCACTGTTCAAATAAACCTACCATTAAAATTATAGACTGATTATTTCTTTGTCAGTGGGCAAACGTAAAAAATCAGCAGGGGATCAAATACTTTTTTCCCTCACTGTATAAAGGCTTTACAGTTGATGGATAACAGGCGGCAGAGTTTTCATGGAGTCCATTTTGACAGGTGGACTGAAACAATGTCTCTGTGTTGCTAGGGTTACCGGACAGGCTACACGTACCACCACCCCATAGTGAGGGAAAAGATCCGGACCAAAAACGATGTGGAGATTCCTGCCACGGTCTACACTGTCCCGTTGGCGGACAGTGATCTGGGTCAGAGAAAACCCTTTAACGTCCTGGTACAGAAACAGCAGAGGGAGAGGACCCGCTGGCTCAACTCTCCCAACAGTTACCTGAAGGTCAATGTGCCTGAACGTTCACCCAGCGGAGAGTGCAGCCCCAGGACCAAGACCATGGTGAGCTGCTATAAACCAGTGTACTTCAATCTACCTTGTGTACCAGTAGACATGCAGTAATACCTCTATTACTTCAACCTGACAATCTTTGTTCCTATAGCAGAGCTAAAATATTTGCTCAAACATCAGGCTTTTATGTAGGTTGCCAGAGCAGTTTTAAATTCGTTGGTTAGCCTGCCCTCTTGTGGAATCTTGTGTAACTGTATGTATGAAACACCAATATTTCTCTACATAAAATCTAGCATACCCAATGCACTTATCAAATGTGTTAATGAGCTCCAGTCTGAAATGTCTTTATTAAACCAGTATCTTTCCTTTTAGTGGATGAAATCTGAAGAGACCAGCAATGGCACTGGCACCCCCATAAAGATCGAGGACCCCAACCAGTTTGTTCCCCTTAACACAAACCCCACTGATGTTCTGGAGAAGAGGAACCGGGTGAGCTAGAACATTGTGTTCTCTAATCATGTTCCTGATTGAAAGTTCAGACATCCTGACCATTTGCTGCACACATTGTAAAGGAGGTACTATTGAACTCTCCTCCCAAGCAAATTAGTATTGATTGCAGTGACCTATAGGGTGCAACCTGTCTCCCTCTGGCATGACAGCTGGGTGGACCAGAGAATCAATCAGTCATAAAGCCTTTCTATTCATTTTAATGGAGACCTCTGTGGTGTCACTGAATCATTTCAGAACAAAAATAGGCTAGCTTTGTACTCCCCTTAGTCTAGGGACTAATTTGGGTGTAGTAGATAGTGCTAATTGCCCAGAGAGTTATGCCAAGGTCTTGAAAACAGAAGTTAGAATAATTTGTAATGGAAATCTGTTTATTAGATAAGGCAACAGAACACTGTTGATCACATGACTCCAGGACCAAAGTCCCATCTTCTAGCTGGCATCGTTGTGGACACCATACCAGGACCAGTAAGTACTTGGATCAACTTCACACCACACAACCCTAACATTATATAGGTCGTTCCACGGAATTAGTGCCTTTTGCGTCCCTTTGATATTTTAAGTAGAAATTGTGCACCAATAAAATAAATGTAAAAGCCTGTTATATTAAATTAAGTGCCCTCTAATATAGACCACATGGAGAATTCAATAAATCAGATTTATGTTATGACAAAAGACTTGTTAAAGTGCCAAAATTCAGCATTTTGACATGTCCATTTTGATATGTCCGTCAACCCTGTGTCACCTCTAGGAAGATTTTAACCCCGTAATTTCTCCCAAGTTTTCACCATCATTGTAAAGCCCTAGTTATGTTGTTGCTTTGACAAGGTCATTTCTGAAGATTATTATTTATTTCATGTGATCAGTGATTCATTTACATCTGTCCCTCATTATAAAGTCAACCCTGTTACGTGATCAAAATTCTCTTTTTAATATGGTGAAACTATTCCTTTTTTAAAAAAATTTTTTCAAAAGAAACATTGAACATCAAATAGTCAATTCATAGTGTAAAAGCAGATGAGCTGGTTCTACTCTTTTTTGTGGTGGAAAACTGAGTGGGTCAAGCATAACACGTCAACCTTGTCATCCATAGATAGACAGGCTAGAAATGTTTTTTTGCTGTGAAGCTTGCATTCAGTTGCCCCTCCCTGTTGGTTTTATGGCTGATTTAAGATGAAATCGTAAACCCTGTTACATTATTTGGCACTTACTACAGTCGTGGTCAAAACTTTTGAGAATGGCACAAGTTATTGGTCTTCACAAAGTTTGCTGTTTCAGTGTTTTTAGATATTTTTGTCAGATGTTACTATGGTATACTGAAGTATAATTACAAGCATTCCATAAGTGTCAAAGGCTTTTATTGACAATTACATTAAGTTTATGCAAAGAGTCAATATTTGCAGTGTTGACCCTTCTTTTTCAAGACCTCTGTAATCTGCCCTGGCACGCTGTCAATTAACTTCTGGGCCACATCCTGACTGATGGCAGCCCATTCTTGCATAATCAATGCTTGGAATTTGTCAGAAATTGTGGGGTTTTGTTTGTCCACCCGCCTCTTGAGGATTGACCACAAGTTCTCAATGGGATTAAGGTCTGGGGAGTTTCCTGGCCATGGACCCAAAATGTCGATGTTTTGTTCCCCGAGCCACTTAGTTATCACTTTTGCCTTATGGCAAGGTGCTCCATCATGCTGGAAAAGGCATTGTTCATCGCCAAACTGTTCTTGGATGGTTGGGAGAAGTTGCTCTCGGAGGATGTGTTGGTACCATTCTTTATTCATGGCTGTGTTCTTAGGCAAAATTGTGAGTGAGCCCACTCCCTTGGCTGAGAAGCAACCCCACACATGAATGGTCTCAGGATGCTTTACTGTTGGCATGACACAGGACTGATGGTAGCGCTCACCTTGTCTTCTCCGGACAAGGTGTTTTCCGGATTGCCCCAAACAATCGGAAACGGGATTCATCAGAGAAAATGACTTTACCCCAGTCCTCAGCAGTCCAATCCCTGTACCTTTTGCAGAATATCAGTCTGTCCCTGATGTTTTTCCTGGAGAGAAGTGGCTTCCTCGTTGTCCTTCTTGACACCAGGCCATCCTCCAAAAGTCTTCGCCTCACTGTGCGTGCAGATGCACTCACACCTGCCTGCTGCCATTCCTGAGCAAGCTCTGCACTGGTGGTGCCCCAATACCGCAGCTGAATCAACTTTAGGAGACGGTCCTGGCGCTTGCTGGACGTTCTTGGGCACCCTGAAGCCTTCTTCACAACAATTTAACCTCTCTCCTTGACGTTCTTGATGCAATCTTACTAGCAGCAATTTCCTTGCCTGTGAAGCCCTTTTTGTGCAAAGCAATGATGACGGCACGTGTTTCCTTGCAGGTACAGTGGGGGGAAAAAGTATTTAGTCAGCCACCAATTGTGCAAGTTCTCCCACTTAAGAAGATGAGAGAGGCCTGTAATTTTCATCATAGGTACACGTCAACTATGACAGACAAATTGAGAAAAGAAAATCCAGAAAATCACATTGTAGGATTTTTTATGAATTTATTTGCAAATTATGGTGGAAAATAAGTATTTGGTCACCTACAAACAAGCAAGATATCTGGCTCTCACAGACCTGTAACTTCTTCTTTAAGAGGCTCCTCTGTCCTCCACTCGTTACCTGTATTAATGGCACCTGTTTGAACTTGTCATCAGTATAAAAGACACCTGTCCACAACCTCAAACAGTCACACTCCAAACTCCACTATGGCCAAGACCAAAGAGCTGTCAAAGGACACCAGAAACAAAATTGTAGACCTGCACAAGGCTGGGAAGACTGAATCTGCAATAGGTAAGCAGCTTGGTTTGAAGAAATCAACTGTGGGAGCAATTATTAGGAAATGGAAGACATACAAGACCACTGATAATCTCCCTCGATCTGGGGCTCCACGCAAGATCTCACCCCGTGGGGTCAAAATGATCACAAGAACGGTGAGCAAAAATCCCAGAACCACACGGGGGGACCTAGTGAATGACCTGCAGAGAGCTGGGACCAAAGTAACAAAGCCTACCATCAGTAACACACTACGCCGCCAGGGACTCAAATCCTGCAGTGCCAGACGTGTCCCCCTGCTTAAGCCAGTACATGTCCAGGCGTGTCTGAAGTTTGCTAGAGTGCATTTGGATTATCCAGAAGAGGATTGGGAGAATGTCATATGGTCAGATGAAACCAAAATATAACTCTTTGGTAAAAACTCAACTCGTCGTGTTTGGAGGACAAAGAATGCTGAGTTGCATCCAAAGAACACCATACCTACTGTGAAGCATGGGGGTGGAAACATCATGCTTTGGGGCTGTTTTTCTGCAAAGGGACCAGGACGACTGATCCGTGTAAAGGAAAGAATGAATGGGGCCATGTATCGTGAGATTTTGAGTGAAAACCTCCTTCCATCAGCAAGGGCATTGAAGATGAAACGTGGCTGGGTCTTTCAGCATGACAATGATCCCAAACACACCGCCTGGGCAACGAAGGAGTGGCTTCGTAAGAATCATTTCAAGGTCCTGGAGTGGCCTAGCCAGTCTCCAGATCTCAACCCCATAGAAAATCTTTGGAGGGAGTTGAAAGTCTGTGTTGCCCAGCGACAGCCCCAAAACATCACTGCTCTAGAGGAGATCTGCATGGAGGAATGGGCCAAAATACCAGCAACAGTGTGTGAAAACCTTGTGAAGACTTACAGAAAACGTTTGACCTGTGTCATTGCCAACAAAGGGTATATAACAAAGTATTGAGAAACTTTTGTTATTGACCAAATAATTATTTTCCACCATAATTTGCAAATAAATTCATTACAAATCCTACAATCTGATTTTCTGGATTTTCTTTTCTCATTTTGTCTGTCATAGTTGACGTGTACCTATGATGAAAATTACAGGCCTCTCTCATCTTTTTAAGTGGGAGAACTTGCACAATTGGTGGCTGACTAAATACTTTTTCCCCCCACTGTAGCCATGGTTAACAGAGGAAGAACAATGATTTCAAGCACCACCCTCCTTTTAAAACTTCCAGTCTGTTATTCTAACTCAATCAGCATGACAGAGTGATCTCCAGCCTTGTCCTCGTCAACACTCTCTCATGTGTTAACGAGAGAATCACTGACATGATGTCAGCTGGTCCTTTTGTGGCAGGGCTGAAATGCAGTGGAAATGTTTTTGGGGGACTAAGTTCATTTTCATGGCAAAGAGGGACTTTGCAATTAATTGCAATTCATCTGATCACTCTTCATAACATTCTGGAGTATATTCAAATTGCCATCATAAAAACTGAGGCAGCAGACTTTGTGAAAATTAATATTTGTGTCATTCTCAAAACTTTTGACCACGACTGTATAGTCCGTTTTTATATAACCTGTTCAGATGGGAAAACTTGTTTTTTATAAAGTTGAACATGTGCTCTTTATGACATAATGTTAAAATTAGGTTAAATCTATTTTTTTACACTTTTCACCTAATTGGTGGAACGACCCTAATGGTGGAGAGTTCCAGGATTGTCATGATCAGAAGACTAATATGGGACTTCATTGGTCCATCCTTATATTATGTGTTCAGTGAAGTAGTTGGGTTGGAGCTCACTGGTATGTATGGGCCTTACCAATGGTTGTAGGTTTAACTGCATTTGTGGAGCTCATTGGTCACTAAGCAGTATGTCTAGCAGTTAAAAGTTTAACCCCATTGTTATGTACCTCTCTCCCCTCAGGCCTTTATCATTGAGGATGAGGAGCTGACACGCTCTCTTCCTCCCAACCCCTTCAGTGAGCTGACAGAGAAGGTTCTAGAAGAGTATAAGAGTGTTTTGGAGCGAAGGCAGCTGGGCCAGGATGGTATGATTCTCCCCTATCTCATTACAAATATCAACACTGTCATGATGAAGATAATTTAATTCCCACCTCTGTTATCTACAGTAGTGCTGCTGTATTTGTGTTGCTGAATCTGTGATGACTAGGGCCCAAAGTTCTACCTGGCCAGGTCACATGGTCAGGATAAAACTCCAGGCCCTATTGATAACCCTTGAACTTTGAACTTGCAGATGCTGATGATGTCACAGACGCAGATGAGATGACAACTTTTGACGAGTCCACCATCTCACTGTCCCTGTCTCCACTCATGTCTCCAGTCAAAGGTATAGTCTATTTAATAAGAAAGGAGCAAGACCATTGTGTCCAATAAAGTTTCCATGAGAAGCTTAATTCCTAAATCAGGGCATTCCTTCTCTTAAACATTGAATTGGTTATAATCCATTGAGTTTTGGAAAGGGTGCACTACAGACAAACTTGTCATCTTCATACTTCCTGTAAAGGAGTATTGTTTTTTGAAGTGTATAAGTGCTTCATGCACCAACTCTTCCTCACTGACTTGGTTTCTTCCTGTTAACAGAGATCATATCCAATGGGAAAGACTATATGGAAGAACTGGAGGAGAAACTGAACATCAAGGTATCCAAGATCAGTGTCAGTGCCACAGAAACGGTTGAAATCTCCATAACAGAGAAATCAGGGGGAGACAAGACCCCTGAGAGCCAAACCAAGTCCCCCAAGAAGAAGAAAAAGTTTCGCACTCCCTCCTTCCTAAAAATGAATAAAAAGAAGGAGAAGGCTGAGGCCTAGAGGGAGAGACGCAGGAGAAAGACAGGTCAGCTTGTTTGGTATGAGATGAGATCATAGGATGAGATGCGTTCCTTAGAGAGGAAATGTATGAGTCACTAAGATCTTAATAGATCTCCAGCTTTTGGGAGGGAGCAACTGTGACAATAAGCCTGTTATTACAATCTTCTTATTACTCAATCACTTCCTCTGAGGGCTCGACACATGAATAGTAGGCATGGTGTTGAACATGTAGTGTATCAGCTTTATTGTTCTCAGTATCTACTATAGCCAATTCGCCATCGTGTAATCAAAACACATGATAATATATAGCTACAGAAACTCATTTTTTTTAAATATGAAACACTGAAATACCACATTTAACCTGCTATGTATTTGTGGTCAGATACGTTTTCCAGTCGGCTCATCATTGAATGTACAGTAGCCCATAGTTGAAGGTAAGACATGTAAATGTCATGAGGCAGTGTTAAGTGAGTGTTGTATCCTGGTGCCTGGACGTATTGGAATGTATATGAGGTCAAGCCTTAAGAAGTGTGGTTGGTTTGTATCTGGACCTAGTCATAATAACGCTGTCTTAGTTTTGGTAGATTTTTATGAGTAGGATAAAGTATGGGTTGTAGTAGTGTTTATGATTATTCAGTATTCGGGTAACATTTTGATATACACTACAGTACATATTTGTGTTCTTAATAATCATTTTGTTATACATAATACTTTTAACAATGCAAGACAGAGAAGGCAATTTTAGTTAGGCATGTTTTGCAGAAAGTTTTATTTATGCCAGTGATATTATTTTAGTGGTTGCTGCTTCATTATTGTGACTAAATGGACTGAAAGTATGATGATTAGTAAAATCTCCAATCTCTATTAGCTCAATATTGCTGAATACGTTTTATCACATTCACAGATATTTAGGCATGGATATCATATGACTGAAAGCGAAATTACAAATGTAATGATATGAGATAGCTGGGCCTAGAGTGTATTCGAAAGTATTTAGACCCCTTGACTTTTTCCACATTTTGTTACATTACAGCCTTATTCTAAAATGGATCAAATACATATTGTTCCTCATCAATCTACACACAATACCCCATAATGACAAAGCAAAAACAGGTTTGTAGAAATTGTTGCAAATGTATAAAAAATACAAAACTGAAATATGACATTTACATAAGTATTCAGACTCTTTACTCAGTACTTTGTTTAAGCACCTTTGGCAGCGATTACAGCCTACAGACTTCTTGGGTATGACGCTACAAGCTTGGCACACCTGTATTTGGGGAGTTTCTCCCATTCTTCTCTGCAGATCCTCTCAAGCTCTGTCAGGTTGGATGGGGAGTGTCGCTGCACAACTATTTTCAGGTCTCTCCAGAGATGTTCAATCGGGTTCAAGTCCGGGCTCTGGCTGGGCCACTCAAGGACATTCAGAGACCTGTCCCGAAGCCACTCCTGTGTTGTCTTGGCTGTGTGCTTAGGGTCGTTGTCCTGTTGGAAGGTGAACCTTCGCCCCAGTCTGAGGTCCTGAGTGCTCTGGAGCAGGTTTTCATCAAGGATCCCTCTGTACTTTGCTCCGTTCATCTTTCCGTCGATCCTGACTAGTCTCCCAGTCTCTGCCACTGAAAAACATCCCCACAGCATGATGCTGCCACCACCATGCTTCACTGTAGGGATGGTGCCAGGTTTCCTCCAGACGTGATGCTTGGCATTCAGGCCAAAGAGTTCAATCTTGGTTTCATCAGACCAGAGAATCTTGTTTCTCATGGTCTGAGAGTCCTTTAGGTGCCTTTTGGCAAACTCCAAGCTGGCTGTCATGTGCCTTTTACTGAGGAGTGGCTTCCGTCTGGCCACTCTGCTATAAAGGCCTGATTGGTGGAGTGCTGTAGAAATGGTTGTCCTTCTGGAAGGTTCTCCCATCTCCAAAGAGGAACTGGAGCTCTGTCAGAGTGACCATCGGGTTCTTGGTCACCTCCCTGACCAAGGCCCTTCTCCCCCGATTGCTCAGTTTGGCCGGGTGGCCAGCTCTTGGTGGTTCCAAACCTCTTCCATTTTAGAGTGATGCAGGCCACTGTGTTCTTGGGGACCTTCAATGCTGCAGCATTGTTTGGTACCCTTCCCCAGATCTGTGCCTCGACACAATCCTGTCTCGGAGCTTTACAGACAATTCCTTCGACCTCTTGGCTTGGTTTTTGCTCTGACATGAAGTGTCAGCTGTGGGACCTTATATAGACAGGTGTGTGCCTTTCCAAGTCATGTCCAATCAATTGCATTTACCACAGGTGGACTCCAATCAAGACTCGAAACATCTCAAAGTTTTTCAATGGAAATAGGATGCACCTAAGCTCAATTTCGAGTCTCATAGCAAAGGGTCTGAATACTTATGTAAATACGTTTTTTCTGTTTTTTATTTTAAATACATTTGCAAAAATTTCTAAAAACCTGTTTTCGCTTTGTCATTATTGGGGTATTGTGTGTAGATTAATTTGATCAATTTTAGAATAAGGCTGTAACGTAACAAAATGTGGAAAAAGTCAAGGGGTCTGAATACTTTCCGAATGCACTGTATATAAGGCTATGAAATGTTATATGAATGTTTTGTGTATGTGAAAGATTTGTTGAGACAGTATTTTGATAGATCATTTGAAGGTTGATTAGGCCATACAAATGTAATAAAATGTTTAACAGATGCCCCTCTTCACATTTCTCAAAAATTAAATAGAAATCTGACAAATTGAATAAAGAAATGAAACACTATAGCAAAAAACATTGTCCTGAAGATTCCAGTAAAGAGATACACAACTTCCTCTCGGATTATGGCTGAACTATGCCTCTTTTTGCCTCCCCAAGATGCTAAAATCTCTTGAATAGGTCGCCAGGTGTTAAACTAAGGTCACTATAGAATTTTAACAAGAGGGAGTCCACTTTTCAAAAACATTTAATTACATTTGTATGGCAGTATGTTATAAAAAGCTGTTCTCTGGACCCAAGTTAAACCTAAAGACAAAGTCAAACATGCAGAGATGGTATAAATCAAGGATTGGATTTATCCCAGTAAGCAATGTGAATGGTTTGCTTCGATCCAAAAGGAGAAACATGGTTTTCCTTTGTAAATACTATGTTTTGTGAAGCTGTTTTAAATGCAATACTGAAATTAAGGTTGATCAATTTGCAACGGTCGCTTTAACATTGATTTAGTATCAGTTTATGGTCTGTTGAAGTATTACAAGCTTAGATGCATATACCCAGTATATGGTGTTCACATTCCCAGTTTGTAACTTGCATTACTAATGCTTATATTGTCCTCGTCATCGTTTGTTTGAATTGCTTTTCTATTGACTGAGCTTTTGTAATATAACTTGTGCTCTGTATCGCAGCTTCATAGAATTTCATTACATTCCTTAGGAAATTACATTTCACAAGATGTAATAAAAACAGCTTGCGTTTACGTGACTGTTTTATTTTACCATGGTCCATTGTTGATTGAAACATACAGTATTGCTTGCATTCTTTTAAATATTTTTGCATTCTTATGTCATTAAATAATGCAACAAACATTGACATACACTGAGTGTGGAAAACATTATGAACACCTGCTCTTTCCATGACATAGACTGACCAGGTGAATCCAGGTGAAAGCTATGATCCCTTATTGATGTCACTTGTTAAATCCACTTAAATCAGTGTAGATGAAGGGGATGAGATGTGTTAAAGAAGGATTTTTAAGCCTTGAGACAATTGAGACATGATTGTGTATGTGTGCCATTCAGAGGGTGAATGGGCAAGACAAAATATTTAAGTGCCTTTGAACGGGGTATGGTAGGTAGTAGGTGCCAGGTGCACCGGTTTGTGTCAAGTACTGCAACTGCAATGCCGTTTCCCATGTGTATCAAGAATGGTCCACCACCCAAAGGACATCCAGCCAACTTGACACAACTGTGGGAAGCATTGGAGTCAACATGGGCCAGCATCCCTGTGGAACACTTTTGATACCTTGTATAGTCCATGCCCCGACGAATTGAAGCTGTTCTGAGGGCAAAAGGGGGTGCAACTCAATATTAAGAACGTGTTCTTAATGTTTTGTCCACTCAGTGTATATCTGGCTGTATGAGACCCTCTCCAAACCCAAGTGGGAGCACCAACCAGGGGTGTATTCTGTGATGTTAGATGTCAGAATATTGCAGATGGAAATGTAATGAATAGAGCTGCCTATTATT
Source organism: Coregonus lavaretus (assembly GCF_964263955.1). NCBI lineage: Eukaryota > Metazoa > Chordata > Actinopteri > Salmoniformes > Salmonidae > Coregonus > Coregonus lavaretus. The sequence continues at coordinate 10,638,492 of NC_140023.1, read as the reverse complement.
TGTAGATACTTTACAGTCAATCATGTTGGTTCTATTTAACACTTTTCGATCTGAACATTCTATAATGTTGCATCCTCCTATCAACAGGCTCCAGGTAGAATACTCCTGGCAACACCCACACGCATACAATACCCCAGGTAATAAGGCTTTCATTTCCTAGAAGACACAGCAGTGTGCTAGAAAATGGTGGTATCACCCAAAAAAACAATGCATCTTCCTGATTGATAATTGTCTGTGAAGACCTTTCTATATTCATTCGGTCTATTGCTGTAGTGCCTGAATAGAGGTTGCCATGGTAATCTAATGAGAGGGGCCATGGAGACAAAGAGGGGATTTGCCGTCCGACAGGTGTTCCTGTAAGGGGTGTGAGACAGGATCATACCACCACCCTCATCTCAGGATGTGACAGACTGACTATAATTGGGAGCGAGATGCCCCTGCGTTAAGCAGTAGTTTAAATTATTCTTAAAGTAGTCAAAAAAACATTTGTAATCCCGTTTTATTTGGAATTGATATAAGACGCATATTTGTATCCTCTAGTGAACCACACAATAAGTGACAGGCAAACATGGAGGATTAAATCATTCAGAATGTAATGCAGAAAAAGTAGGTGACAAGATCTCTAAAGTTTTCTGAACAACAACCCCCGCTTTGTCTGGAGAACAACGCTTTGTGTTCAGCAGCTCTTCCAGCTCCTGCCTGAGTTAATGAGTGTTAATGGGAGGAGGAGTCGGTGGTGGCATGCTTTAAGGAACAGGTGACACACTCTGGCCTGGTGGAGTGACCGTCTGCTGTGACCTCAGGGCAAAGAACAACCATTGTGTTCAGACAACAGGCACAACTGCATAATACCTCACTACAGACAGACATAGATAGCATCTCAGATCAGATGACCACCATGGCATGTAATAACATAGTCATATATAGACAATATGTTCCAATAAGGTCAGATAGGAAATATCTTACTCTTTAAATGTAAAATACAATATCTTAGAACACTTACACAATATTTCACTTTGTGTACCAGTTTTGAGAACAGTCAGTCAGCAGACAGTATGTTAGAAGCAATGCCCTCCAAGGCCCACCCATGGCTGCACCCTTGCCCAGTCATTTGAAATCCATGGATTAGGACCTAATGAATTTATTTATTCATACTTATACTGTATGAACTGTAACTCAGTAAAATATTTTAAATTGTTGCATGTTGCGTTTATATTTTTGTTCAGTATAACTTATTTCTGGTCACTATGTGATGATAGCATTTGTTATTAGTCAGGAGACACAATTCCAATCAAAATGTGACCTGCATTAGAAAAATCTGCCACATTATGTCTATGCACGCTGAAATAGACAATGTTAGTAATTTGCACATGCTTACTATCTATAGTTTTCCTTCCTCTTTAAGAACACACAGCTTGCTGTTCAGAACATTACATGCAATACACTCCCTACTGAGGGTAACCATAGGGACTGCTGGTTTGACTGACACACACACACACACACACAACGTGTGACTTTGCCTCCTCTGTGACAGCCGAGCCACTGGTGTAATCCTCAAGCTTTTCAGATTACTCCAGTTGGGGTCACATTCTACACCATCCTACAGTGGGTCAGTTTTCTATGTTGTCTGTGTCAAAGCAGAGAGCTGACAGTCTGTCCACTAGCCCAGTCTGTAATATGGACAGGACATTCTCTAGTCTAGATGAAATCCTCACCCTCTCTGCTCTATGAGTGTTCTTTGAATTTGCATATTAATTAATGGTTAGTAAACAAAGTGTATTTCATTCCAATAAGAAACAGACAGCAGAATACACCTGGTTAACCTCACTACACAGCTGACCATCCCTAAGCATGCGTCTCAGCGAGCCAACAAATATAGTTAATAACAATGGATTGCACCGAGCAAGTCCAGGCAAGGGACAGAATGTAGGAAAGGCCTGCTAAAGAGTGCTAGCTGAGATAGTTTTTCTAAAGAATAGCTCAGCCTCAGTGTTTGACTGAAGCATGCATGAGAGCACCAGCTGTTCCGGACGACTATGTGATCACGCTCTCCGTAGCCGATGTGAGTAAGACTTTTAAGCAGGTCAACATTCACAAGGCCGCAGGGCCAGACGGATTACCAGGACGTGTACTCCGAGCATGTGCTGACCAACTGGCAAGTGTCTTCACTGACATTTTCAACATGTCCCTGACTGAGTCTGTAATACCAACATGTTTCAAGCAGACCACCATAGTCCCCGTGCCCAAGAACTCTAAGATAACCTGCCTAAATGACTACCGACCCGTAGCACTGACGTCTGTAGCCATGAAGTGCTTTGAAAGACTGGTCATGGCTCACATCAACAACATAATCCCAGAAACCCTAGACCCACTCCAATTTGCATACCGCCCCAACAGATCCACAGATGATGCAATCTCTATCGCACTCCACACTGCCCTTTCCCACCTGGACAAGAGGAACACCTACGTGAGAATGCTATTCATTGACTACAGCTCAGCATTCAACACCATAGTGCCCTCAAAGCTCATCACTAAGCTAAGGATCCTGGGACTAAACACCTCCCTCTGCAACTGGATCCTGGACTTCCTGACGGGCCGCCCCCAGGTGGTAAGGGTAGGTAACAACACATCTGCCACACTGATCCTCAACACGGGGGCCCCTCAGGGGTGCGTGCTCAGTCCCCTCCTGTACTCTCTGTTCACCCATGACTGCATGGCCAGGCACGACTCCAACACCATCATTAAGTTTGCCGACGACACAACAGTGGTAGGCCTGATCACCGACAACGATGAGACAGCCTATAGGGAGGAGGTCAGAGATCTGGCCGTGTGGTGCCAGGACAACAACCTCTCCCTCAACGTGACCAAGACAAAGGAGATGATTGTGGACTACAGGAAAAAAAAGAGGACTGAGCACGCCCCCATTCTCATCGACGGGGCTGTAGTGGAACAGGTTGAGAGCTTCAAGTTCCTTGGTGTCCACATCACCAACGAACTATCATGGTCCAAACACACCAAGACAGTCGTGAAGAGGGCACGACAAAGCCTATTCCCCCTCAGGAGACTAAAAAGATTTGGCATGGGTCCTCAGATCCTCAAAAAATTCTACAGCTGCACCATCGAGAGCATCCTGACTGGTTGCATCACCGCCTGGTATGGCAACTGCTTGGCCTCTGACCGCAAGGCACTACAGAGGGTAGTGCGTACGGCCCAGTACATCACTGGGGCAAAGCTCCCTGCCATCCAGGACCTCTATACCAGGCGGTGTCAGAGGAAGGCCCTCAAAATTGTCAAAGACTCCAGTCACCCTAGTCATAGACTGTTCTCTCTGCTACCGCACGGCAAGCGGTACCGGAGTGCCAAGTCTAGGTCCAAAAGACTTCTCAACAGCTTCTACCCCCAAGCCATAAGACTCCTGAACAGCTAATCATGGCTACCCGGACTATTTGCACTGCCCCCCCACCCCATCCTTTTTACGCTGCTGCTACTCTGTTAAGTATTTATGCATAGTCACTTTAACTCTACCCACATGTACATATTGCCTCAACTGCCTCAACTGGCCGGTGCCCCCGCACATTGACTATGCAACGGTACCCCCCTGTATATATAGCCTCCCTACTGTCACTTTATTCTATTGTATATATAGCCTCCCTACTGTCACTTTATTTTTTACTTCTGCTCTTTTTTTCTCAACACTTTTTTGTTGTTGTTTTATTCTTACTTTTTTGTTTAAAATAAATGCACTGTTGGTTAAGGGCTGTAAGTAAGCATTTCACTGTAATGTCTGCACCTGTTGTATTCGGCGCATGTGACCAATAAAATTTGATTTGATTTGATTTGTTTCACACAACGTGTTATACTAAAAGGCCTAGACTATTCGTACCTAAACCCAGTACTCATACACTTTCAACATGAGCATCTGTCTCACTCACTTTCTCTAATTGTGTGTGTGTGCGCGTGTGTGTGCACGTTCGTGTGTCAGTCTTTGCCAGCCGGCTGAAATAGTCCGTGGGAGGGTGTTCTCTCTCCCAGGCGTCCGTTACAGCCACAGCCACGGCCACCTTCTGCAGTGTGGCAGCCATCTGCGGCACAACACAGGCTCACACGCATGGATGCCCCCCAAAAGCCAGCCCCTCTACCCTCTGTCCTCCTCCTTCCTTCTCTGCCAAGGAAAAAATGACTTCTTAATCAGTCAAAGGCACAATAGTAATAGACCGTCCAACTAGGAATTAATTCCATTTCAAAGTAAGCTTTATTGTAGAGCTCTGGGGCTTTCAATTTTAGATGGTGAAATATAGTCATTTCATGGTATCCTATATAGTTGAAGTCGGAAGTTTACATACACCTTAGCCAAATACATTTAAACTCAGTTTTTCACAATTCCTGACATTTAATCCTAGAAAAAATTCCCTGTCTTAGGTCAGTTAGGATCACCACTTTAGTTTAAGAATGTGAAATGTCTGAATAATAGTAGAGAGAGATTTATTTCAGCTTTTATTTCTTTCATCACATTCCCAGTGGGTCAGAAGTTTACATACACTCAATTAGTATTTGGTAGCATTGCCTTTAAATTGTTTAACTTTGGTCAAACGTTTCGGGTAGCCTTCCACAAGCTTCCCACAATAAGTTGGCGAATATTGGCCCATTCCTCCTGACAGAGCTGGTGTAACTGAGTCAGGATTGTAGGCCTCCTTGCTCATACACGCTTTTTCAGTTCTGCCCACAAATGTTCTATAGGATTGAGGTCAGAGCTTTGTGATGGCCACTCCAATACCTTGACATTGTTGTCCTTAAGCCATTTTGCCACAACTTTGGAAGTATGCTTGGGGTCATTGTCCATTTGGAAGACCCATTTGTGACCAAGCTTTAACTTCCTGTCTGATGTCTTGAGATGTTGCCATCCATTTTGTGAAGTGCACCAGTCCCTCCTGCAGCAAAGCACCCCCACAGCATGATGCTGCCACCCCCGTGCTTCACGGTTGTGATGGTGTTCTTCGCCTTGCTAGCAACCCCCTTTTTCCTCCAAACATAACGATGGTCATTATGGCCAAACAGTTCTATTTTTGTTTCATCAGACCAGAGGACATTTCTCCAGAAAGTACGATCTTTGTCCCCATGTGCAGTTGCAAACTGTAGTCTGGCTTTTTTATGGCGGTTTTGGAGCAGTGGCTTCTTCCTTGCTGAGCTCCCTTTCAGGTTATGTCGATAAAGGACTCGTTTTACTGTGGATATAGATACTTTTGTACCCGTTTCCTCCAGCATCTTCACAAGGTCCTTTGCTGTTGTTCTGGGATTTATTTGCACTTTTCGCACCAAAGTACGTTAATCTCTAGGAGACAGAACGTGTCAGAACGTTTAGAAATTGCTCCCAAGGATGAACCAGACTTGTGGAGGTCTACAAAAATAAAATCTGAGGTCTTGGCTGATTTCTTTTGATTGTTTCATGATGTCAAGCAAAGAGGCACTGAGTTTGAAGGTAGGCCTTGAAATACATCCACAGGTACACCTCCAATTGACTCAAATGATGTCAATTAGCCTATCAGAAGCTTCTAAAGCCATGACATCATTTTCTGGAATTTTCCAAGCTGTATAAAGGCACAGTCAACTTAGTGTATGTACATTTCTGACCCACTGGAATTGTGATACAGTGAATTATAAGTTAAATAATCTGTCTGGAAACAATTGTTGGAAAATTACTTGTGTCATGCACAAAGTAGATGTCCTAACCAACTTGCCAAAACTATAGTTTGTTAACAAGACATTTGTGGAGTGGTTGAAAAACGAGTTTTAATGACTCCAATCTAAGTGTATGTAAACCTCCGACTTCAACTGTATATGGGCCAATAAATATTATTCTGTAGTTCATTTGAATAAAGCTTGTCTCCAAAATATGTTATGTTTACAGTGCCTTCAGAAAGTATTCACACCGCTTGACTTTTTCCACATTGTGTTGTGTTACAGCCTGAATTTCAATTGAGATTTCGTGTCACTGGCCTACACACAATACCCCATAATGTAAAAGTGTTTTTTTGAGATTTTTACAAATTAATAAAAAATGAAAAGCTGAAATGTCTTGAGTCAATAAGTATTCAACCCCTTTGTTATGGCAAGCCTAAATACGTTCAGGAGTACAAATTTGCTTAACAAGTCACATAATAAGTTGCATGGACTCACTCTGTGTGCAATAATTGTGTTTAACATGATTTTTTAACGACTACCTCATCTCTGTAACCCACACATCAAGCAGTGAATTTCAAACACAGATTCAACCACAAAGACCAGGGAGGTTTTCCAATGCCTCGCAAATAAGGGCACCTAAAAAATAAAAAAGCAGACATTGAAAATCCCTTTGAGCATGGTGAAGTTATTAATTACACTTTGGATGGTGTATCAATACACCCAGTCACTACAAAGATACAGGCGTCCTTCCTAACTCAGCTGTTGGAGAGGGAGTAAACCGCTCAGGGATTTCAATGGTGACTTTAAAACAGTTACATAGTTTAATGGCTGTGATAGGAGAAAATTAAAGATGGAGCAAAAACATTGTAGTTACTCCACAATAGTAACCTAAATGACAGAGTGAAAAGAAGGAAGCCTGTACAGAATATTATTCCAAAACATGCATCCTGTTTGCAATAAGGCACTAGAGTAAAACTGCAAAAAATGTGGCAAAGTAATTAACTTTATGTTGTGAATACAAAGCATTATGTTTGGGGCAAATCCAACACAACACATCACTGAGTAGCACTCTTCATATTTCCAAGCATGGTGGTGGCTGCATTTGCAAAAATGTCTGAAAACATGTTTTCACTTTGTCATTATGGGGTATTGTGTGTAGATGGGTAAAAAAAGAAGAAGGATTTAATCCATTTTGAATTCAGGCTGTAACACAACAAAATGTGGAATAAGTCAAGGGGTATGAATACTTTCTGAAGGCACTGTATGTTTTAAAACTGTCTCAAAGTAGCAACAGGGGGTGCTAAAGTAACTAAGGGCTCTACTCAATCCGCATCGCAGAAGTTGAACTTTACAGCGTGATTGAAATTTAAAGGCAATGTTCCCACTTTAGCAGAGACTGCATTCACGGTAAACACTGCATATAACGGCTCAAATCGGAAATTACCTTTACATTTCTATTGCGAAATACGTAGTGCTTCAGCGTTACAGATTGAATAGAGCCCTACATTTTGGGGAAGGAACATGTGGGACATATAACCCCAGTGCTTCCACAGTGTGTACTCATGCTCTAAACTGTGACATCGGAGGCACACTTCCAATCACATCAAGGCCCTGGAGAGCATCTGATTTCAATACATTACAGTGATTTAGGCCGGATGACAATGCACTTTATGTGAGGACTTGATGTGATAGGTAGAGGAAGACATTTCCAGTAGGTTAATTTCCTCTGTCCTTGGTCACACCGTTGATATATATATTTTTGAACTGATAACATCAAATTGCCCTCCAGCCTCATTTGTTTTTACCTCATAACTTAGTTAGTGCTTTGATACAGATGCTAGTTATTATGTGGTTCTCTGTAGCTCAGCTGGTAGAGCACGGCGCTTGTAACGCCAGGGTAGTGGGTTCGATCCCCTGGACCACCCATATGTACAAATGTATGCACACATGACTGTAAGTCGCTTTGGATAAAAGCGTCTGCTAAATGGCATATTATATTATTATATTATCACAGTAACAATATACAAGACAAGTAGAGCAATTATTTGAACCAGTCTAAAACCATGAAATAATGCGTTACAAATTATGTGAACTATTTGTATCATGAAAGTGGAGTGATCACTTGAGCAAAACGTATATTATTCAGTCCATTTCAGGGAGTTGTAATTGTTCATCGGGTTTATCTGTATTGTGCATACTGATGTAGTGCTGTTAAGACTACATCCAGTACCAGTCAAAAGTTTGGACACACCTACTCATTCAAGGGTTTTCTTTATTTTTACTATTTTCTACATTGTAGAATAATAGTGAAGATATCAAAACTATGAAATAACACATATGGAATCATGTAGTAACCAAAAAAGTGTTAAACAAATCAAAATATATATGTTATATTTGAGATTCTTCAAATGCCTTGATGACAGCTTTGCACACTCTTGGCATTCTCTCAACCAGCTTCACCTGGAATGCTTTTACAACAGTCTTGAAGGAGTTCCCACATATGCTGAGCACTTGTTGGCTGCTTTTCCTTCACTCTGCCGTCCGACTCTACCCAAACCATCTCAATTGGGTTGAGGTCGGGGGATTGTGGAGGCCATGTCAGATGATGCAGCGCTAAATCACTCTCCTTCTTGGTAAAATAGCCCTTACACAGCACCCTCACACCATAACACCTCCTCCTCCATGCTTTACGGTGGGAAATACACATGCAGAAATCATCCGTTCACCCACACCGCGTCTCACAAAGACACGGCGGTTGGAACCAAAAATCTCCAATTTGGACTACAGACCAAAGGACAAATTTCCACCGGTCTAATGTCCATTGCTCATGTTTCTTGGCCCAAGCAAGTCTCTTCTTTTTTTTGGTGTCCTTTAGTAGGGTTTCTTTGCAGCAAGTCGACCATGAAGGCCTGATTCACATAGTCTCCTCTGAACAGTTGATGTTGAGATGTGTCTGTTACTTGAACTCTGTGAAGCATTTATTTGGGCTGCAATTTCTGAGGCTGGTAACTCTAAAAAACGTATCCTCTGCAGCAGAGGTAACTCTGGGTCTTCCATTCCTATGGTGGTCCTCATGAGAGCCAGTTTCATCATAGCGCTTTATGTTTTTTGCGACTCCACCTGAAGAAACTTTCAAAGTTCTTGAAATGTTCCGTATTGACTGACCTTCATGTCTTAAAGTAATGATGGACTGTTGTTTCTCTTCGCTTATTTGAGCTGTTCTTGCCATAATATGGACTTGGTCTTTTACCAAATAGGGCTATCTTCTGTATACCACCCCTACCTTGTCACAACACAACTGATTGGCTCAAACGCATTAAGAAGGAAAGAAATTCCACAAATTAACTTTTAACAAGGCACACCTGTTAATTGAAATGCATTCCAGGTGACTATCTCATGAAGCTGGTTGAGAGAATGCCAAGAATGTGCAAAGCTGTCATCAAGGCAAAGGGTGGCTATTTGAAGAATCTGAAATATAAAATATATTTTGATTTGTTTAACACTTTGTTGGTTACTACATGATTCCATATGTGTTATTTCATAGTTATGATGTCTTCACTATTATTCTACAATCTAAAAAAAATTGTAAAAATAAAGAAAAACCCTTGAATGAGTAGGTGTGTCCAAACTTTTGACTGGTAGTGTAGGCTACATGTATTAATGTTACTTTCCAACAATATGTTGATGATGACGCTTACATACACTTGACAATGCTGAATGCGACGCATGCGTTGGTGGGAGGGATTAACCACCAAGTAGGTAGGGCAAGTGGCTCAAGGACTGCACAATTTCATCTACTCCAGTTCATTTCAGTCTCTCTCTCTGCACATTACACATTCTGGACAAGAGGACCTTCAGTCTCTCTGGCAGTTGTCATAAAATAAAATAGTTTAATATATGAGACAGCAGAGCGAGTTGAAATCCAACGAGGTCGTTTTGGAGTCGAATGAGTCCATGGACCAACAGGATTTTAGCGAGATGTCTGGTTATTCTATTAACGACGTCATATACTCCGAATGTTCCGCAATGGAGCAAATCAACACTTTTATGAAAAACGTTCAGGTGTTGCTGGATGCAGCAAATTACATTGAGAACAATGAAAAGAACAACGGAAGTAAGTAATGTAGTCTATTCTGGTGATTTCAGACGCAGACTCGCCAAGGCAGACAACAATGCAATGGACCGAAATGGCGACAAAAGACGCCTAAACGAGAGGCAACCGTAATCATGAGGCAATTTGTGAATAATATTTAAACCTATTATGCCAATGCAAATTGGTTTAAATGAATGCGAGAGCATATAGCCTACAAATAACAATACATGGTCAAAAACAAACCCGTGACATCGAATTATGGTCTCACCCGCTATGGCATTTTCCATGAACGGTAGCAGTATTTAAATGGCTATTAAAGTGCGCATTTTCCAATTGGATGAGACTTGTCTATGACCATGAATTCCTTTCCTTAGAGACAGTCTAAACTAAACAGCTTAATGGTATCCATGAAGGCATGCCTGTGTGCGTAAAATAGACTGTCTTCCTTTGAGCACGCCGAATTACTTAAAATATTTAGGCTACATAATTGGCTAGTCAATTTATCAAATTCTCACTCACCTTATTTTTTAAAACTAGCCTACTCAACATTTCGCATAGGGTTTCCTTAAACTTTTGTCTGTGGATGCCTGCAGGCCGAAGAAAAGCAAATCATTCCTAGGCGGCCTGTTTATCTCAGACCAAAGCCAACTGGCAAATCAACCCTTAACAAATGTTAATTTTGTTTGAGAGAACTCTGCATATTGTGCAGAAGCTGAATAGAGAAACCCTATAATTCCAGCCCTATAATGTATTTATTCCTGTCAGTTGCGCTTCCTCTCTAGCCACATGGAGCAAAATGTACCGTTTTGATTGGACTTAACACATGTTCCCATCTAGCGAGTCATTGCAGATATCCAATCAAACACAGGTTTAACTTTGACGTCGCATTCCGATTTGAAAAGTGTCTCTGGGATTTGTAGGCTTATGGACACTTTAGTCTTCAAAATGCATTTTAATGCATACTGTAATAGCCTACGATGTGATATTACTTAATTAATGAATAGGCCTATGTCTTGAAGAAAGAGTTCGTTGGTATTTTTCAATAAACCATGTACAAAATATAGATTTATGAAAAATGTATGCACTCACTAACTGTAAGTCGCTATGGATAAGAGCCTCTGCTAAATGACTAAAATGTAAATGTTTAGGCCTACGTGCTTTGTAGCACGAACACTAGGTTGCTGCCAGTGATGTATATAAACCCTGGATTGCTGACAATGCTATGTATTGGCAATGGAGTCTTTGAAGCCACAAGTCGGCCATATTGGAACTCTCCAGTAGGAGCAGGCCTCCATAGGAATTAATGGAATTCTACAGTATTTCATTTAAACGTTTCAAGGACAAAATTACATGTATTTAAGTATTCTTTGTTGTTGTAGTGGGGACAGTAACATTAGTTATCTCAAATAATTATACTTTATGTTTAGCTCACATAAGATAATTTAGAAGTATGATTAAAGGTGTCTGTAGTATAATAAATGTGTCAAAAACGAATGTAGACATTAATAAATGCATTTCTATAGCTTCCAAAATATGTTTAGGCTATGCTGACATGCCTGGGACCCAAACTGATGACGTTTGATGAGTGGAGATGAACAGATTCGGTTCACTCAGTTGTCCTGATGAGCCCTCCCATCAAGCTAGTTTATGCTTGTGGCTAGGAACTTCAGCTAGAATGTTTAACTTGTTAGGACAGTGTTCAGAATCATTCCGTTTTTACCAGAGTGATTATTATTATTATTATTATTATACGGAAATGTTAGATGTTAATGCCATAACTTTGTACATTTTCAGTGAAAATCATTACAATAAATCTTCTTTAGTTGTCACCTTGGCCTGATATTGGCTGCACTATCTAGCCGCTTCCCTCTCATTACTGCGGCAAGCGGGAGCAAAGGACCCTGTGTCCCGTGTTGTCTTGCCGGCTTTCAGCGCAAACTCTCCCCTGCATCACAGTGACATCCAGATGGTAACAACCAATATTACAAATAATTTCTCGTGTAGGCTGCTATTCTACTCGAAATAAAATCAAGTGGAATGGAACAAATTAGAGATAGTGACCAAATCCAGATTACCAAGTTCAACTAGCTCCATGTTGCTATTGCCAGCTAGCCAGTATAAACTAGCTGGGCCTGGGAAGGGCCATCAGAACGACTGCCTGAACCAAATCCATTCGTCTCCACACTCGACTCTCAGCTGCGTGACATACAATACGTCATCAATTTGGGCACCAGGCGTGTAGCCTCTCCCCAATGGTGGGGGAGTGCCAAGATGGAGGAACAGTGGCTTCAAGACAGCGCCCCCTTTTAGTTATCTAGTGTGTATATACAGTTGCTTGTGAAAGTATTCACCCCACTTGGCATTTTTCCTATTTTGTTGCCTTACAACCTGGAACTAAAAGGGATTTTTTGGGGGGTTTGTATCATTTGATTTACACAACATGCATACCACCTTGAAGATGCTAAATATGTTTTATTGTGAAACAAACAAGAAATAATACAGAAAAACAGAACTTGAGCGTGCATAACTATTCACCCCCCCAAAGTCATTACTTTGTAGAGCCACCTTTTGCAGCAATTACAGCTGCAAGTCTCTTGGGGTATGTCTCTATAAGCTTGGCACATCTAGCCACTGGGATTTTTGCCCATTCTTCAAGGCAAAACTGCTCCAGCTCCTTCAAGTTGGATGGGTTCCACTGGTGTACAGCAATCTTTAAGTCATACCACAGATTCTCAATTGGATTGAGGTTTGGGCTTTGACTAGGCATTCCAAGACATTTAAATGTTTCCCCTTAAACCACTCAAGTGTTGCTTTAGCAGTATGCTTAGGGTCATTGTCCTGCTGGAAGGTGAACCTCCGTACCAGTCTCAAATCTCTGGAAGACTGAAACAGGTTTCCTTCAAGAATTTCCCTGTATTTAGCGCTATCCATCATTCCTTCAAGTCTGATAATTTTTTTATAACCCAACCCTGATCTGTACTTCTCCACAACTTTGTCCGTGACCTGTTTGGAGAGCTCCTTTGTCTTCATGGTGCCGCTTGCTTGGTGGTGCCCCTTGCTTAGTGGTGTTGCAGACTCTGGGGCCTTTCAGAACAGGTGTATATATACTGAGATCATGTGACACTTAGATTGCACACAGGTGGACTTTATTTAACTAATTATGTGACTTCTGAAGGTAATTGGTTGTACCAGATCTTATTTAGGGGCTTCATAGCAAAGGGGGTGAATACATATGCACGCACCACTTTTCCGTTATTTATTTTGTATACTTTTTTGAAACAAGTTATTTCTTTCACTTCACCAATTTGGACTATTTTGTGTATGTCCATTACATGAAATCCAAATAAAAATCAATTTAATTACAGGTTGTAATGCAACAAAATAGGAAAAACGCCAAGGGGGATGAATACTTTTGCAAGGCACTGTATAAATCATTGGTTGCTACCCAAACAAAATAACCTTGATGGAATCTATCCCAAAATGCATTGCGGGTGGCTTTAAAAACTCTTCTCATGTCAGCTGTTGAGAAGGTAAACGACAGTGTTGGGTCAAGCTATAGGCATATATATATATATATATATATATTACAATAATCAACAGTATATGACTACAGTTTGCCAACATAAAAAAATTATTGAAAGCTGCAGCATATCTAGAGAGGAGGGAGTGGGGTATGTGACATGTTGTCTATGCATTCCCTGTTGTCTTGGGACTTTAAGCTATAGCTTGATGTCACAAATGTTACAGAACAAAACACTACCGTGAAAGTAAGTAATATCAAAAAGTATTTGTCTGACAGAAATGACAGAATTTATAATGTGTTACATAAATACACTGAGTATACCAAACATTAGGTACACCTTCCTAATATTGAGTTGACCCCACCTCCCACCCCCCAGCCCTCAGAACAGCCTCAATTCGTCAGGGCATGGACTCTACAAGGTGTCGAAAGTGTTCCACAGGGATGCTGGCCCATGTTGACTCCAATGCTTTCCACAGTTGTGTCGAGTTGGCTGGATGTCCTTTGGGTGGTGGACTATTCTTAATACACACGGGAAACTGTTGAGCGTGAAAAACCCAGCAGCGTTTCAGTTCTAGACACAAACCGGTGTGCCTGGCACCTACTACCATACCCCGTTCAAAGGCACATCAATCTTTTGTCTTGCCCATTCAACCTCTGAATTGCACACATACACAGTCCATGTCGCAGTTGTCTCAAGGCTTAAAAATCCTTCTTTAACCTGTCTCCTCCCCTTCATCTACACTGACTAAAGTGGGTTTAACAAGTGACATCCATAATGGGTCATGGAAAGAGCAGGTGTTCTTAATGTTTTGTATACTTAGTGTATATTTCATCACCAGAATGTGAACATGGATATGCCTCAACATACCCTGCAACTCAGAGCACGCATCATCAGAGACAACGGAAATTCAAGAATAAGAAAATCGACAATATTCACAACAGGTAAATTAATCTTGTCATAATTATTTATAACTGTTATTACAAATACCCATGTTGTTACAGTTACATGATAACATTTATTTTATCCCTTCATTATTGGAATTGGCTCCAACATCAGTCAAATGTGGAAGAAAACCAGTGCAACTAGACAGAAACTATCAAACCAGTTTTTTTTTGTCTCTCTTGCTAACATATCTTGTCTTTTGATTTATGTCTATAACCTGTCCATTTTGTTTTACATCCAGGTCCGCACATAATGAGCTGGAAAAAAACAGGTGAGTCAGAAGGGGTTGTGACTGTCATTCTGTGTTAGAGGCCATTGCGAGTATTTCCATTGACAGTTAATGGTTATTATTGATCAATTGAAGATCTCTGTAAGTACTGAATTTGCATTAATGTACCATTTTCTTCTCTACTCCGTTCCCCAACCAACTGTGATTTGCTCACGCAACTGTGTACCATGGGGTAAAACACTTGAGTTACAAGAAAAGGAATTAGTCAAAGAGATATAAGCCTAATATATCTTATGGTGCATAATGTGTCCTGGTGCATATTAAACATCATATCCACAAAATCATTCAACTGTGTAGACCGATACATGGTTTGATGTAAGTAATGTGGCAAATAGCTATTTCTAGGGACTTTATCTCTAGAGCAAGCTGTCTTTTCAAAATGGAACTTCAAGCTGAAAATCCTAAATACTCTGGAGGCTGCTTTTATTTTGCATATCCTGGTGCTATGCTAAATATATTGACCCACAATTTTTAATTGTAATACTGGCTTATTTATTATTTATTATTTCACGGCTGGACTTCAAACAACACTTATTTTATCAACACCTTCACAATTTCAAGCTTGTTTGTACAGTGCTGGTCATTAGCATGCTAGCATCCTGGTGGTAGCATAATGCATTGAATAAAGATGTCTGTTTTGCAAGACAAATTAGGGCGTGTAGTCCAGTACAGGTTTTTGGAAGACAACCATAGGTTTCCACAGTTGGAACTGGAACTGGAACTGCTTGTTTTAGACAGTGTGCCTCCCTCCACGTAAACTAAGCATTTCTGTGCATTGAAAATCAGCTTATCGCACAGGACCTGATCTTTGTTTCCAATGAGAAGCACGTCAGGGCACGGTTCCCAAAATACAGTGACAAGTGCTAATCTGTAGAGAGCAGCCAGTGTGGGAATCATTGTAGATCACAGAAGAGCGAAGGGCCAGGCATCTGGATGATAAAAACGTGATCTCAAATGGACTCTTTGAACTACAAAGGGTTGGTCATCATTAGCGAGACAGGAGTTGACATCCCCACTTTACCTACATTTCAATACATTTGATCGTAAGGACAATGCCCTTCCAAATCGAGACACTAGGATGTTCAGTTCTTATGTTGAAAAGACCTGGCCTTAAAACGAGATTGTCTGTCTGTCTGTCTGCCTGTCAGTTCATAGCTCTGGGCACAGACTATGTATTCCATCTAAGTAATGGATTAGCCTGTCTATCCAACAACATGGGAAAAAAATATAAAGGGTCTGCTTTTGTAGTTAATGTCATTACTAATAACCAGCTCAATGTCTAATTTGTCCAAAAATATTAATTTATTCATCTATGGATGTGGAGGGGATGGGAATAGGGCCTCATCAAGGAATTTATTTATGTAGAAAATCAATCATGTCACTCAACTCTAGGAATTGCATCTGGATGTAGAGAGACTGTTCCTATTATTGGTTTCACTAAAGATTAGTCCTCTATTGTTTCTTCCCCCTCTCAGACGAGCACATCTCCGCCTGTGTTTGGAGAGGTTAAAGATGTTGATCCCACTGGGACCAGACTGCAGTCGGCACACTACCCTGGGGTTGCTTAACAAGGCCAAGGGTCACATTAAGGTATGGTAGTCAACAATGCCACAATGGTGGTGTCATGGGGACCATGGTGTCATGGGATCTGGTGAATGGTTAAATTGAAGCCCCTAGCCTATGGATAGAGAAGCTGTGTGCTCCCATGACTTGCCATAGCACTGCAGCACACAAACACAATGTGATCTACTTTCTCAGCCTGCAAATCACTTGCTACTCCTGACTACACACTTCTGGGCCTGACTCAAGCAAATCCAACGAAAATGGGGATATACCTTTAATGGGTCTAACTGATTGATCAAACATGATTGGTTAGAAAGGTTTTCCCCCTATTTTATCTAGTTGTAGTCTGGACAGGGCCAGCTCCAGCGAGAGAAAAATGTACGTTTTAAAGTTAATCACCTGCAATTGTACACATTTTGCAATGGGGCAGTGTGAAAACTTTGCAATTTTATACAAAATGACATGCAATTCTAGTCATTTTACTATGGGACATTTTTGCAGTTTTACAGCAATTCTAAATATTCTGTAATGACTTATGCCATATGATATATGATATGCCATATGATATTTGAGTGAGAATGACTAACAAAATCAATGGGGGCCCCCTGGAGGTCAGGGCTCCTGGGCACGTGCCCTGCATGCCCGGTCGGTATTCGGCCATGATAGATAGCTGGCTAGACTAACTACCAATCTAAAAGTTGTTAGCTGACATGCCTAATTGAGTGACTGTCAGTGACTGACATAGCCTACTGTAACAAGAGAAAAACTGCTGATGTACAACCAAATTTCAAAATTGCACCTGGTGTATTTTACTATTCTTACTCTCAATAGTAATTTCAGACCCCAACAGAGTTCCTAAATATATATATATATACAGTGCATTTGGAAAGTATTCAGACCCCTTGCCTTGTTCCACAATTTTTTACATTACAGCTTTATTCTAAAATTAATTAAATAAATAAAAATCCTCATCAATCTACACACAATACCCCATAATGACAAAGCGAAAACAGGTTTTTAGACATTTGAGCAAAAACAGAAATACCTTATTTACATAACTATTCAGACCATTTGCTATGAGACTCGAAATTGAGCTCAGGTGCATCCTGTTTCCATTGATCATCCTTGAGATTTGTTTCTACAACTTGATTGGAGTCCACCTGTGGTAAATTCAATTGATTGGACATGATTTGGAAAGGCACACCTGTCTATATAAAGGTCCCACAGTTGACAGTGCATGTCAGAGCAAAAACCAAGTAATGAGGTCAAAGGAATTGTCCATAGAGCTCCGAGACAGGATTGTGTCGAGGCACAGGTCTGGGGAAGGGTACCAAAATATTCTGCAGCATTGAAGGTCCCCAAGAACACAGTGGCCTCTATCACTCCTAAATGGAAGAAGTTTGGAACCACCAAGACTCTTCGTAGAGCTGGCCTCCTGGCCAAACTGAGTAATTGGGGGAGAAGGGCCCTGGTCAGGGAGGTGACCAAGAACCTGATGGTCACTCTGACAGAGCTCCAGAGTTCCTCTGTGGAGATGGGAGAACCTTCCATAAGGACAACCATCTATGCAGCACTCCACTAATCAGGCCTTAATGGTAGAGTGGCCAGACGGAAGCCACTCCTCAGTAAAAGGCACATGACAGCCCGCTTGGAGTTTGCCAAAAGGCACCTAAAGACTTTTAGACCATGAATAACAAGATTCTCTGGTCTGATGAAACCAAGATTGAACTCTTTCGCCTGAATGCCAAGTGTCATGTCTGGAGGAAACCTGGCACCATCCCTACGGTGAAGCATGGTGGTGGCAGCATCATGCTGTGAGGATATTTTTCAGCAGCAGGGACTGGGAGACTAGCCAGGATCGAGGGAAATATGAACAGAGCAAAGTACAGAGAGATCCTTGATGAAAACTTGCTCCAGAGCGCTCAGGACCTCAGACTGGGGCGAAGGTTCACCTTCCAACAGGACAACGACCCTAAGCACACACACAGCCAAGACAACGCAGGAGTGGCTTCGGGACAAGTCTCTGAATGTCCTTGAGTGGCCAGCCAGAGCCCGGACTTGAACCCGATCGAACATCTCTGGAGAGACCTGAAAATAGCTGTACAGTGACGCTCCCCATCCAACCTGACAGAGCTTGAGACGATCTGCAGAGAAGAATGGGAGAAACCCCAAATACAGGTGTGCCAAGCTTGTAGTGTCATACCCAAGAAGACTCGAGGCTGTAATCGCAGCAAAAGGTGCTTCAACAAAGAACTGAGTAAGTGGTCTGACTACTTATGTTAACATTTTACATTTTAGTCATTTAGCAGACGCTCTTATCCTTATACCTTATTTTTTATTTTTTCATAATGTGATATTATTTCTAAAAACCTGTTTTTGCGTTGTCATTATGAGGTATTGTGAGTAGATTGATGAGTAACAAAAACTATTAATTTTAGAATAAGGCTGTAACATAACAGAATGTGTAAAAAGTCAACGGGTCTGAATACCTTCCGAATACTTATGCCTGCAACCTGCCCTGAGTCTGGAGAACCTATTTGTCTCCCTCTTGTGAACTCTGAAAAAGCCTTTCTAATTGATCTGAGAAATGTTTGGCACATTGCTGTATTTCAGAATTAAAATACAAAGTGAAAGGAAGTGTGGCTTGTATGTTCAGCCTTAACCAACACAGCTGTTTCCTTTGTTTTCCTCCAAGCAGCAAATCCAGGTCTACAATTGGCCATCATACAAAAATGTCAGGAATTACTTTGCCACTACAGCCGTTTGGATCTGTTGGTATTTTTAGCGAATGATGAATTCACATATGATTATTCAGGCTCAGAAGAACACAACACACAGTTTGTAACTCAATCTTGAATGGGCAGAATGTGTTGTTGCAAGAGTAGAGTAAAATGAAAATAAAAACATTATTCGATTTAAAATATGTTTGTAAATGGCAGCTGTTTAAGATTTCATAATTTGTCCAGGAATACAATATGTGAATGGGTGTACTGTGAGATAGAGGGCTGTGTCATTGTATATGCAGATGTCTGAGGAAATTTTATAAATAGCTGCTCTTTAGCCTACGCCATTTATATGCTATTATTATTCATAAAATACTAAGGGTTATCCACACATTAGGTTGATTAACTCTTTCTCCTCTCTGTATGTTTGTAGAAACTAGAGGACATGGACCGGAGGAGTCAGCACCAGCTGGAAAGCCTGGAGCGAGAGCAGAGGCACCTGCAGAGGCAGCTGGCCCACCTGCAGACCCCTGTAGGCGGCGAGAGGGACAGGGTCCGTATGGACAGCGTAGGTTCCCCTTTGGCCTCAGAACACTCTGACTCGGACCAAGGTGAGCCAACCATTCCACAGAGCTTAGTTAGTCCCATAGAGATAGAAGGCACAGAATAATCTGAAACATAACCAAAACAAACAGCAAATGCATCCAACACATTTGTAGTCACAAGCTTGATGTAGTCATTGTGTGCCATGAATATGGGACCAAATACTTAACTTTTTACTACTTTAATACACACAGGTGAATTTGTACCAATACTTTTGGTCCCCAATAATGGGGTTACTATGTACAAAGTGTTGTAATTTCTAAACAGCTCACCCGATATGGATGTAAATACCCTAAAATTAATGCTGACAGTCTGCACTTTAACCTCAGTCACTGGAGTACAGTGCCAAAACAAAACAGTCACTGTCCCAATACTTTTGGAGCTCACTGTATTTCGGCTGACAGTGGCAGTGTTATATTATACTAAGAGACGGTTTAGTTCAGATCCATTTCAAACCACTCAATGGAATGTACATGTGCTAGTCTCGAATGTAGCATTAGTTGTCATTCAATACATTTAGCTGATTACTAATAAGTGTGGGAGGATCATTATTAAATATTTTCCTCACTCCAATTTCTGTAGAAGAGATCGAGGTTGACGTGGAAAGCACGGAGTTCTCCCATGGAGAGTTGGACAGTATCAGCACGAGTGGCTGCAGTGACTTGGATGACCACAACAGTCGGCAGAGCCTGGCCAGCGACGAGGGCTACTCCACATGCAGTCTAAAACTGGCCTTTTCCTCCTAAGAACCATCCTGAAGCTCCTCATCCACACCTGCAGTCTATAACTGGTCCTCTACTACGAACCAGCCTGAAGTTCAACTCCTCATGCAGTCTAAATCTGGACTCACCTCCTAAGAACCAGCCTAAATCTCAAGCACCTGCAGTCAACTGGTCCTTTCTTCTGATAAACTAGTTAAACTCCTCCTGAAGTCTAAAACTGGACCTCTCATCTTAAGAATCTTAAAATCAACCACCTGCAGTCTAAACAAAGAACCAGCTAAAAGCTAAACCCCACCTACAGTTTGAAAGGACAGATCTTACCTCAACTGTAAAATCTTGACACTGATGTGGGCGACGGCACCTAGTCTGTTACCCGTCTCCTCCTAAAACCAGCACAAAAACCGCATAAAGCCAGCCAGAAGCTCACCAGTGACAAGGGCAACTTTTTCCCCCACTTTGAAAACCCCTAGCAGATGACCCTCTGGGAATAAACAATTCTTGTCAATCACCAAGCAAGTTACTAGGGCTTCTATATCTCCAATCCAAACTGTTTTTCTTATACAGTACCCACAGCATCCATAGCCCACAGTTATACCCCAAGTCTTTCACAAGCCACCAATGTTATTCCTACCTAATTTGAATATGATTGAGAAATGTATTTATTTCCCCAATATTTATCATGCTGTACTGTCTTGGTCACACTTGAATTATGAAATGAATGGAAAATATGATTTGGATGTTTGGACAACTGTAAAGTTAGGTTTTATGTAAGTCTGTTGTGGTTTTGAACTGAGCATTGACAAGTTCTCAGACAAAAGCTAGTGCAATGGTACACGACACGCTAAATGTATCACCCAGTGGTCTGATGTGAGATGATTGACATTCATCCCCGGTGAGATTTCTAAATAAATATTGTTTGTATACACTAGGCAGCTATAATGAGCTATACCGCACTTCAAGGGCCAAGCACAATTCTGAAGCAATAACTTATTGCCAGTTATGTCAACTCTTTTAAGTTGGCTGTTTTAGGCACAACATTTTGTCCATCCAACACCAAATTGAACTTGCTTGTTTTGTATGTAGCTTCATTAATTACAAATAGTAATCAATATTAAGATAATGTTTGGAACAAAAGTAATGGCGCATGTGTATTGAATGTAGCTTTCCATTTTTTCATCATGGGCTTTGGATTGACCAGTTTTGAGAGCTCATGTCTTTGTATTGATGAACACATGGCAGAATTTAATGTGAGTTTTGAATTTTTACTTAGTAACTTATGTTCCATTCCAACGTTAAAACCCTGACGCTGTATATTCTGAATATTGATCTACAAAAATCACACTTTCCCCTTATTGCACTGCAAGACTATTCCACTAACCAAATTGGAAATGTAATCTTATGACCATACCCATATTTTTGTGGGACAACTAAATAGATCACCACCAACTGTGTCTTAACATGGCTAAATTGACTCTTGCACAGGTTTCTTAGTTCCAAGTCTTTATTCAATGTCAGTGTTGGGTAATTTGTAAAATGCACTATGAAAAAGACTTGATCTAAGAAAGTGTCTCTTAACACCACTGCGCTAAAATCAGCCATCAAAGGTGACTTTTACAAAGAACATGTTGCTGGTCCCCTGCTACCATTGTGTGTTTCCTGGTAGTGGTCCCTTGAAACTTGATCAATAAACCTCTACCACCCCATGTACCTATACAGTGTCCAGTTGTTATTTGTTATTGGTGTGTCCAAAGCTATAAGAAATTAAATATACACTATTCATGACTGAAATCATGTATTTTCTATGCAATACATTTCCTTCTGCAGATTGTACACTTCTGCGCTAGCACCAGACAGACGCAATCTCACAATAAACATAGGCGAATACACAACTCATCCCTGATTTTAATTGAGAAAAAAATAAGCTTACATCGCCAGCAGTGACATAAGGTCATTGATGTACATCATGGAAACAAAGATGGTACAAAATACATTACTGTCATCTGGAGGAACTGTTAAACATTCAGTACCAATATGGAAACTTATTCAGAATTTCAGGGCAAAATGAGAGGAACATCTTACCTCAACAAAAATGACAATTTGTTTTACTGTAAATGTACAAAACTGAGATGCTTTAAAAATAGTCGTATTACCACTAAAGAGTAAAAAGTAAAAATGTCTATAATGTTATAGTCCAGTTCACCCTGAAAAAGCTATAATAAATGTGTAACATTGAAACATGCACATATTATAGTTTTTGCCTTTGTTGCATTCAGAAAGATACAGCAACCCAGACTAATTTCACCACAATCTAAACACTTGAGTACACTTATTTGTGCTGCTTCATTACAGGGGTAATTTATTTTATTAAGAATTCTGCTGTTCTATATGACATACCGGTAAGAACAATATTCCAATGAGCCAACCAATGGTGAGTAGCGATTAGTTTCAAAGCTCCTTTACTTGGGTAATCTAAACCATATAAACACAATGGTAAGCACTGATCCTCCTACTATACAATGGGATACTTTAACACCAAGAGAACATGTTTGGTCACTGTGGCATGAGATGCCTGACGTTATATTTGGATGTGTCGTGATATGTGGTCATGGGTTTGTCTGCAATGCCACATGTTCCTACACCCACCTTTCCGTTTACGCTCTCAGGCGATGCAAATATACTCCTCTTCACCTGCAACACACAACGGAAATCTCAGTAAGAGTATTTGTGATGGTACCTCTCCTGCAACAAAGCAATGGCTGAAAATGTGCAAAAAACATTAAATGTTACTTAGTTTAAGGCTAGAAGCGCAGAGACCGTCATTTTGACTTCACATGAATTTCAAATTGTAATAGCTTTGCCATTTTTTAAATCATCCATCCTTACATTTTCCTAACTAAGTCTATTTAACACACTGACGTTGTTAGAATTTCTATTTCACAAACAGAGTTTTCGTGTTATAAGCAGTTTGGGGAGGAAATGTAATCTCCCCCTTCACCCCCCCTTAAAATATGCTATTCTGTTCTTTTGAAATAGATTTTCTTAGGGTCATACTGTTTCTTAAGACCTACCAAAATGAAACAATGATTGATTTCTTTGTGATGGATTTAACACTGAATTGTGGTGTTTTTGGTGTGTTTTAGTTTTTACGTATAGCCTACAGTAACAAACTAATGAAAATGCTATTGTATTTTTTGAAGAACCTTTTTTTCCAGATTCTAAAATGTTACCCAAGACGTTCATAAACACAACCAAATGATTATTTTTGCAATAGCATATATGAAATGTATTTATTCGACTGTTAGAATGTTGAGGTCAAAAATGACGGGGCCCGGCTTTTCTAGTGTTAAGATGTGTGTGTAAAGTAGATGAACATGTGTTACCTGTCCTTTCTTGTTCTTGTTGTAGGCCTTGTTGTTGAAACTTTGCCACTTGGATTTCTGGTCTTCTCGCTCCTGTTCCAGCTCCTTCATCCTCAGCACCTTCTTCTGGGCCTTCTTCTTCTTGTACTCCCTTTGGTCTGCTATCTGCTCTTTCCTGTCATGGCACGCACACACAAAGTTATAATTCTTTTCGCAACAGCATCATGGAAACGTGGAAAACTCCTGACACTACACAGGACATATTTAACATAAGCGTTGACTCTCCTACCTTGACTTGGGTTTCCCGTCCTCCTCAGAATGCTTGCCCTCCTCAGCAGGTTTGAGGTTCTGCAGTGGCACCACCTCTGCGTTCCCGTAGCCGAAGAAGGTAATGGCCGCCGTTCCGTTCTCGCCGTCTATCTCCTCAATCTCAGCCTCATACACCCTGTCAAAGAATCACGGCTGTAAGCAGGTGAGTACGAGCCACAGACTCAAGCCCTACTACACAATATTGTGAAGAAATACAGTTGAGTGTTTCTGTTATTGTTCTTATTCAGGACCTAGGCTCTTCATTAAAAATATCTCACAACAGCTTTGTCATGTCTATCACTGCTTCATTGAACAAATCAATTACAACAGTGTAGGTCAAATGATAAGCCAAGACCATAGTGTGCAAGCAAGATGAACAAAGATGACCTTCCCACTTAGCAGCATTGTAAAATTGGTCATGTATCAGTTGATTATTTTACACTGAACAAAACTATAAATGCAACATGTAAAGTGTTGGTCCCATCTTTCATTTTTTGTGCCGGGAACAATAAAAGGCCACTCTAAAATGTGTAGTTTTGTCACAATGCCACAGATGTCTAAAGTTTTGAGGGAGCGTGCAATTGGCATTCTGACTGTGCAGGAATGTTGCCAGAGAATTGAATGTTCATTTCTCTACCATAAGCTGCCTCCGTCGTTTTAGAGAATTTGCCAGTACGTCCAACCGGCCTCACAACCGCAGACCACGTTAATGGCATCCTGTGGGCGAGCGGTTTGCTGATGTCAACGTTGTGAACGGAGTGCCCCATGGTGGCGGTGGGGTTATGGTATGGGCAGGCATAAGCTACAGACAACTAACACAATTTAATTTTATCAATGGCAATTTCAACGCACAGAGATGCCGTGACGGCCATTGTCGTGCCATTCATCCGCCCCCACCACCTCATGTTTCAGCATGATAATGCACTGCCCTATGTCGCTAGGACCTGTACACAATTCCTGGAAGCTGAAAATGTCCCAGTTCTTCCATGGCCTGCATATTCACCAGACACGTCACCCATTGAGCATGTTTGGGATGCTCTGGATCGACGTGTACGACAGCGTGTTCCAGTTCCCGCCAATATCCAGCAACTTCACACAGCCATTGAAGAGTGGGACAACATTCCACAGGCCACAGTCAACAGCCTGATCAATTCTATGCGAAGGAGATGTGTCACGCTGCATGAGGCAAATGGTGGTCACACCAGATATTGACCGGTTCTGATCCACGCCCCTACCTTTTTTTGAAGGCATATGGGACCAATAGATGCATATCTGTATTCCCAGTCATGTGATATCCATAGATTAGGAACTAATGAATTCATTTCAATTGACTGATTTCCTTATATGAACGGTAACTCAGTAAAATCTTTGAAATTGTTGCATGTTGCGTTTATATTTTTGTTTAGTGTTGGTTAAATATTGACTGCGGAACTTCTGGTGACACTCACTGTCCATCCTGACTCCACACAGTCATACATCTGTCCCCAACGCGCCAGCTGTGTTTCAGGGGGGCTGCATCGGAGCTGTTGGCACTAGCAGTACCTTCAGAGGGCTGCGATGTCAGGAGGTCTTTTGTCAAGTCTATGACTTCCTGTGAAGGATACATAACATTGAGGTCATTTCGTTCCTAGATAATAATCACATTTGAAGACAGAGACACTAAGAAACATACTGAAACTCATAAAAACCAAAAAATCTAATGGCTAACACTGATGGCATGTTTCTAGTTACCGATAAGTCTTTCTGTAATTTGAGAAGGTCTTCATTCTCAGGATCGGTTGATAAGGCGGCTTCCACTTGTTGTAACTGTGCTTTGTAGCTGGCCAACTGTTTCAACAAATCCTCTGACATCTGATAATTGACAATGAAAGGGTGGGATACAACAGAGTAAAATTACACTTGAAACAAAGTAAGAATAGCAAATAAACACATAGCCCAACAACTCAGCGAGGATGGCAAGGCATTGGAAAGATTTGCAAGGCGGAGCAAGGCTACTATTTAAATGTGTTATTATTTTGGTCTTTGCATAGTTTAATTCTTTTTGGTGATGTTATATACAATTCAGCTTTTAGCTGTGAATGTGTAACATGGTCGATGTTTTTTTTTTTTTTTTTTTAAGAGGACCACAATTGTGTTATCCTATAAAAAAAAGTATGCATTGTATCCACATTTGTGGTTGTATTGTGTTTTTAAAGTGTCAAATAAAATCAATAAATACACTACTTTGTTAGTGTTGCTAGCTACTTACACAAAAACAACAAATACTATTGTCACTGGTTACCACAGCCACAAAGTCAAAATGGGCTATATCGTAAAGATTCATGAAAACATTTTTTTTTGCTTTTTGGTCTTAATTTTAGGGTAGGCTAGCCGTTCCTTATCTTTTATATCGATGACAAATAATTTTTAAAATACAAAAGGTTACATTTATATACACCTTTATAGGGTTCCCACATGGTCATATTTCCTAGGGTTAGGCGAACTGAATATTGGACTAAAGGAGCCTACCGTTAACTTTACTCCTTAGTCTAAGGATCTTACATGTTCTGTGAAAGTGACATTTGGCTCTGGATTCGATTCTCAATTACAGTACAGGTCTAGAAACAGAAATCACTACTTTCATATCACAAAAAAAGTATTTTCCAAATACAAAATACACATTTACTCTACACCGTTTTAACACAGTTGAAGCTGACAACGCCATTGTAGCATCTGTCTCCCGTTTACACACAGGTGTTCGGAGACGCAGATAGCCATCTGTTTTCATAAACAAGCGCTGTAACATGGAAATATGGCCGCGTGGGAACCCTAAACCCATAAAAGGTGTGCATCAATTTAACGTTTTATTTTCTTTCTCGCCGATATGAAAGATACTCCTTATGCTTCCAAAACAGTATCGCAAGCTATGCATGTTCATGTTCAGACCGAGCGTGGCTGCTCTTAACAAACCTCCCCCTATAGAAGACGGCTTTGTCCAATGTCAATGACTCTTGTGTGTAGTGTAATGTAATGGCACGGAGTCATGATCAAGGGATATGGTTGGGGATAAGGGTTAGATTGAAAATCAGATTTTTAGGAGAGATTGTGAGGTTTTAGCCATAATGACTTTGTTGCGGTGGTAAATTTGGACGACCAACAAATACCAATTAAGTTATCTAGCTACAAAGCTAACTAGTAGGCTTAGCTAACGTTAGCTAGTTACATTTCGGTGTTAGGGGGAGGTTAACACATGTTCAACACTCGGTTCTAAGGTAACTAGTTAGTTATCGACCTATTTATTTCCATACTCTGATAGGTATCAAATCTAGCTATCGACTTTCAAATTAATTTCAAATAGGCATCGCTAGCTAGAATGTTAGCTACCGCTAGATAGCTAACGTTATAGTAGCTAGGCCATCATCACAACCACAACACAGCGACCGCTGGCAGCAATGAACATTTTGCCACGAAAAAAAAAAACGATTTCAAAACGATTAAATGTTAATTAATAATCTTACCTTCCCGTATTTGCTTAAACTAAATAAATACTCAGGATATTCAGATTTTACTTAAATTGTTTCTAATAAATCGTAGACAACAACAAAACAGTTCCTTTCCTCCTCAGCAAATTCTACCGGAAATGTCGATTCTTGATGTAACATCTTCTTCTCGCGATACTACAGTCTCCTAAAGTGTCATATAGCGCTTTGTCAGCAGATGGGGCTTTATCCCAATAATTTCTGTCCATGATGCTTAAATGAACAATTGGTCTTTGATTCGACTCACTAACGAATTAACTGTAAAAGGTCAACTCTGACTGTAAATCTTATTCTATAATATTCTTCTTGAATAAGAGCCATTAAGTTGTCTTCACCATGCCATGTAAATTTGAACCCCCCCGCTCCAATTAGTCTATTAAACTATAATTTACTATTTGCATCGGTTACCTTAGACCAGGGTTCTTCAATTCCGGTCCTGGAGGGCCGAAACACTTCTGTTTTTTATTTCTACCTGGTAGTTAATTGCACTCACCTGGTGTCCCAGGTCTGAATTAGCCCCTGATTAGAAGGAGAGGATGAAAAACAGAGGCATTTCGGCCCTCCAGGACCGGAATTGAAGAACCCTGCCTTAGACTATTTGCTGTCATTAACATTTTTATCAATATCTAATTTGGCTCATTAATAAACAGTAGACGTAGTCACAAAGTACAAAATATATATGTATATTTGGAATGACAAGATCTTTTGTCAATGTTCAGTTTGGAAAGCGGCAATAAAACTCATCTGTAGCTGCGATAGTAGTTGGACCCCGCCCATTATTCCCACTGAAATATACTGACCAGGGAGCGGAGGCTCAAAACCATATATAAAGCAGCAATCCCATCCCCTGCCACATAAAGATCTGTTTCACCAACTACTGTTTCAGTGGGCAGAGAAATATCATCCTGCGCAGATGTTATTCTGTGCACAACGTTGGGCCATTTGACGTTTTTGAAGGATAACGATTGACCACTTTTTTTCCTGAATATGTAAATGGTAAAGCTGAGTTTTTGGATGCTGGAAAACAAAGGAGTAAAACTACAGCTGTTTAAGGAGTATTTTCTCTTTTACCTGGTTATTGCTTTTGTGATGAAAGAAATGAAAGAAAAAAAAAACGAACTCACTGTAAGTCGCTCTGGATAAGAGCGTCTGCTAAATGACTAAAATGTAAAATGTGATCAACTAACTAACATTGAGATGATTTGTATGTTAGATTGTTCATATGACATTATTTTCCCCAGTGGGAAAAAATGAAGGCTACTTCATCATGGGATGCTTCATTAACAAATGTGTCATAATAGTGGATCAGTTGTGGCTCTTCGAACAAGGACTCTTCTTATATGGACACACGCTTCATCCTTATGGGTTGTGATAACTTGACCAACAGCAACGGGACTTTGCCTGCTAGGCTCCCTTACACTGTGCAGACTTCTGTGCCTCTGACAATACTGGTGGGTATCCTTATTCTACTCACAGTGTTCGGCAATGTCCTAGTGGTCATCACTGTGTTCACCAGCCGGGCCCTAAGAGCCCCTCAGAACTTGTTTTTAGTGTCCTTAGCATGTGCAGACATTCTAGTGGCCACTCTGGTGATGCCCTTTTCTCTGGCTAATGAACTGATGGGATATTGGTACTTTGGTCAAGTGTGGTGTGAGATCTACCTGGCCCTGGATGTTCTGTTCTGCACCTCATCCATCACACATCTGTGTGCCATAAGTCTGGACAGATACTGGTCGGTCACTCAAGCCATTAAGTACAACTCGAAAAGGACACCACGCAGGATCAAATGTATAGTGTTATTCGTGTGGGTGCTGGCTGCCATTATATCATTCCCACCTCTCATTTCAATGGAGAAGGAAGGGGCCAAAGAGGAGGGTCCCACATGTAAGATCAATGAGGAGAAGTGGTACATCATATTCTCCAGCACCGCCTCATTCTTCGCCCCCTGTGTGATCATGATTCTGGTGTACATTCGAATTTACCAGGTTGCCAAGAAGAGAACCAGGGCCCCTCCGGGTGAGAGGAGAAGGGAAAACGATAATCCAGATAAAAGTCAGTATGGCTTAGTTCAGCAGGACCCTTTGGAGAGAGGGAACAAAGAAAGAGGGAGAGGTGGAGTAGAGGAGGGCGAGGAGGTCAATGGACTAAATGTGGAGGAAGAGTGCTCCTCGTCTGATGGGAATGAGAACCAGTGCTCCATCAAAATGAAACGGAGCAAGGGAAATACCAAAGTGAGTCAGGTGAAACCAGGAGACCCATCTCCTAAAGGTGATGATGCACAGCAGTGTGTGAAAGTGAGCCGATGGAAAGGAAGGCAGAACAGAGAGAAGCGCTTCACCTTTGTTCTGGCTGTGGTCATGGGAGTGTTTGTTGTCTGCTGGTTCCCCTTCTTCTTCACGTACACACTCACCGCCATATGTGACTCTTGCTGTGTCCCTGAGACATTGTTCAATTTCTTCTTCTGGTTCGGATACTGCAATAGCTCACTGAATCCAGTCATATACACTATATTCAACAATGACTTCAGGAGGTCTTTCAAAAATATCCTTTGCAAAAGGGATCGACGAGGGCTATGAATAATCTTTTTTTGGACTAGCTACTGTTTCCTGTTGGGAGTCTTATGGAAAGAAAATGTACCTATTGGGAAAGACTTGTTCCACATTCAGTTCTGTCCCACTGAGCACACACTGGTTGAATCAATGTTGTTTCCATGTCATTTCAATGAAATTACGATGAACCAATTTTGAATAGATGTTAAATTGACGGTTGTGCCCAGTGGGGTGTGCTTAAAGTAAATGGAAAAACTGCAAGTAAATTGTGATCAATTTTGTAATGCATCTGTTACTGTTTTTATGTGTGTGTCAATGTACAATAGTTTTGAGTTCATTACAATCTTTAATCCCACTACATACATTTAGATGTATTTGACTTTAAAACTAATGAATGCAATGTTGTTTATTAATTAATGCATGTTGTGAGGGAGCTGGCAAATATCTCCATTGATCTTGCTTAATAAAAAGACATTTAAAAAATGATGTTTTTATTGTCAGATACAGCGGATAGGTGCAGTGAAATGTGTTGTTTTACAGGGTCAGCCATAGTAGTATGGTGCCCCTGGAGCAAAATATTTTTCACCCTGTAGGCTCAGGTATTCAAACTAGCAACATTTAACTTACTGGCCCAACACTCTAACCACTAGGCTACCTGCTGCCCATAACATAATGCTTAATGTTAATACCTAGGCTATAATTCTGTCATGCATAATATCAGGGAGCATATGCATGTATTATGAATAAACATATTTAAACATGTCTTCCCTGAATATTACAGTATTCCCTGAATATTACAGTAAGTTCTATCAGTATACATTCATTGTGGTACCAATTGAGGTTGAGGGGTATGATTGTTGTACATTAAGTAAATGTTCCAGAAAACCAATACTATATAACTCAAAACACTACCCTCTAAAAGTTTTCATTGTATTCTACCTATTGAATAAGGACAATGTTTCAACCTTCATGTTCCATATTGCACAGAGGCACAGACCCAGAGGAGCTAACAGAAAGAGATCCCTGGTTTCCCACTGGGCAAGACAGACTGAATCATCCTACTGCAGACATCCCTACCAGTATAATTTGATTTTCTCTGTCTTTATCAGTAGCGAGAGGAAACACCATGCCAATAATCCACCCACAATCAACTGATTTTATGGTGCATACTAAATACAGTATATTATTTATATGATCTTTCACTCACAGCCTGCAAATAGGCATGATGCACACAAAAGACGAAAAGGTTATCACTTTTTTCAGTAAAACATATCAGTACATTAAAGGAAAAGTTCACCCAAAAACTATATTTTGGTATTTGTTTCATTAGTCCATTGTTGACAGTCTCAAAATGTTTTGCTTGTCACCGATCAAGTTTTCAAGATACAGTGAGGGAAAACAGTATTTGATCCCCTGCTGATTTTGTACGTTTGCCCACTGACAAAGAAATAATCAGTCTAGAATTTTAATGGTAGGTTTATTTGAACAGTGAGAGACAGAATAACAACAGAAAAATCCAGAAAAACGCATGTAAAAAATGTTATAAATTGATTTGCATTTTAATGAGGGAAATAAGTATTTGACACCTCTGCAAAACATGACTTAGTACTTGGTGGCAAAACCCTTGTTGGCAATCACAGAGGTCAGACGTTTATTGTAGTTGGCCACCAGGTTTGCACACATCTCAGGAGGGATTTTGTCCCACTCCTCTTTGCAAATCTTCTCCAAGTCATTAAGGTTTCGAGGCTGACGTTTGGCAACTCAAACTTTCAGCTCCCTTCACAGATTTTCTATGGGATTAAGGTCTGGAGACTGGCTAGGCCACTCCAGGACCTTAATGTGCTTCTTGAGCCACTCCTTTGTTGCCTTGGCCGTGTGTTTTGGGTCATTGTCATGCTGGAATACCCATCCACGACCCATTTTCAATGCCCTGGCTGACGGAAGGAGGTTCTAACCCAAGATTTGACGGTACATGGCCCCGTCCATCGTCCCTTTGATGCGGTGAAGTTGTCCTGTCCCATTAGCAGAAAAACACCCCCAAAGCATAATGTTTCCACCTCCATGTTTGACGGTGGGGATGGTGTTCTTGTGGTCATAGGCATCATTCCTCCTCCTCCAAACACGGCGAGTTGAGTTGATGCCAAAGAGCTCCATTTTGGTCTCATCTGACCACAACACTTTCACCCAGTTCTCCTCTGAATCATTCAGATGTTCATTGGCAAACTTCAGACCAGCATGTATATGTGCTTTCTTGAGCATGGGGACCTTGCGGGCGCTGCAGGATTTCAGTCCTTCACGGCGTAGTGTGTTACCAATTGTTTTCTTGGTGACTATGGTCCCAGCTGCCTTGAGATCATTGACAAGATCCTTCCGTGTAGTTCTGGGCTGATTCTTCACCGTTCTCATCATCATTGCAACTCCACGAGGTGAGATCTTGCATGGAGCCCCAGGCCGAGGGAGATTGACAGTTCTTTTGTGTTTCTTCCATTTGTGAATAATAACACCAACTGTTGTCACCTTCTCACCAAGCTGCTTTGCGATGGTCTTGTATCCTATTCCAGCCTTGTGTAGGTCTACAATCTTGTCCCTGACATCCTTGGAGAGCTCTTTGGTCTTGGCCATGGTTGAGAGTTTGGAATCTGATTGCTTAATTGCTTCTGTGGACAGGTGTCTTTTATACAGGTAACAAGCTGATATTAGGAGCACTCCCTTTAAGAGTGTGCTCCTAATCTCAGCTCGTTACCTGTATAAAAGCCACCTGGGAGCCAGAAATCTTTCTGATTGAGAGGGGGTCAAATACTTATTTCCCTCATTAAAATGCAAATCAATTTATAACATTTTTGACATGCGTGTTTCTGGATTTTTTTGTTGTTATTCTGTCTCTCACTGTTCAAATAAACCTACCATTAAAATTATAGACTGATCATTTATTTGTCAGTGGGCAAACGTACAAAATCAGCAGGGGATCAAATACTTTTTTCCCTCACTGTATATATCTTTCAAAATACAAAAATCATCCCATATGACGCATTTTGCGCATGTCAAAAATGTTATAAATTGATTTGCATTTTAATTTCTGTATTTTGAAAGTTACATATCTTCAAAACTTGATTGCTGACAAGCAAAACATTTTGGGACTATGTCAACAAAGGACTAATGAAACAAATAACCAAATATTGTTTTTGGGTGGAATTTTATTTTCCTTTAAGCGATGGGTGTTGGATTTCTGCCATCAGAGATAATTTAATTATGTTAGTGATGCACACATGAGTCACTGCAACCCCTGTTGATGATCCAATACAAAATGAACTATATTGCTCATTAATCATAATATGTATTGTCAAAGTTGAGTTAATTCAAATCTGGCATTAGGAACAAAAGAGGTCAACACGACTTCTAAGATATACTAGTTATTTTAATTAATGCAAAAACCTTTAATGGTAAATATGATGTTTCGTATATACGGGCTCTCTGAGATACCTCGCAGGGCACCCCAGAGAACTAAAACATTGTTTCAGATTCAATACTCAAATACTCTGACAGAGGGAGTTTCCCACCTCTCTGCTGACCAATTAGAGTAGAGACTTGAGCGTGGTTTAAACTTACTCAGCCAATCCGTTGATGCATCTCTGTTACCAGGCATATGTCCATATCATAACAACCTGTCATAGTGAGAAGAGCCAGCTCCCTTAGACACCATTCCTACGTCCAAGGAAGGTTCACAGATCACAAAGAACCAGTATAGTCTAGCATTTGGAGACACAAATCCTTATCTCACTTTACCCCCTAAAACAGCTCTTCACATCAATCACAGCTTGCCAGGTGTCACAACCTACATTAGCCCAGTCAAGAATGCATTCTTTCTAAGTTAGTCATCCCATCAATCCAATTATTTAGAAAATAGAACCCAACAATATAGACAGGTTAGCTAACAAAGTCACGAAAACGATGCGCTCGCTTCAATGGAGCAGAAGGCCGTGTGTGGTTGTGATTCTGGATATCCAGATAGCTAGCAAGAATGACCAGAAGCTGCCATGTGGGGAATCGTAAGTGACTCTTTCAGCTAGTTTTTATCTTGTTCTTGATACCATGTCTTGTTTTGAGGTGTTTTGACTGATGTCATGTCTATAATAATGCTAATATAGCAAAATATTCGCTAGCCAACTAACCAACAACTGTAACGATGTATTTGAGAGACAACAGGTGCTCATTGTGCAAATGTATTTATGTTTTCAATAAACATTGGAGACGAAATATAGTTTACATGTTGTCAACAATCTAAGCCAACCCAGTCTGTTTTGCCCCATAGTTTCGCACGCATCGGTTTTGTTGCTAAACAACCAACCTGTCTATGCAGTTGTCTTCACTTACCTCGCTCTGGGGCCTTGCATTTATTTTGAAACCACCATTTCAGACAACTTGAATAAACACAAATAGAGGAATTCTATTGCCTTATCAATGTGACTGAAAGACAACACGGTTTTCCATACTATATACAGTGCATTTGGAAAGTATTCAGACCCCTTGACTTTTTCCACATTTTGTTACGTTATAGCCTTATTCTGAAATTGATTAAATTGATTTTTTCCCTCATCAATCTACACACAATACCCCATAATGACAAAGCAAAAAATGGTTTTAAGAAAAAAACGGAAATACTTTATTTACATAAGTAAGACCCTTTGCTATGAGACTCAAAATTGAGCTCAGGTGCATCCTGTTTCAATTGATCATCCTTGAGATGTTTCTACAACTTGATTGGAGTCCACCTGTGGTAAATTCAAGTGATTGGACATTATTTGGAAAGGCACACACCTGTCTATATAAAGGTCCCACAGTTGACAGTGCATGTCAGAGCAAAAACCAAGCCATGAGGTTGAAGGAATTGTCCGTAGAGCGCCGAGACAGGATTGTGTCGAGGCACAGATCTGGGGAAGGGTACCAAAACATTTCTGCAGCATTGAAGGTCCCCAAGGACACAGCGGACTCCATCATTCTTAAATGGAAGAAGTTTGGAACCACCAAGTCTCTTCCTAGAGCTGGCCGCCCGGCCAAACTGAGCAATAGGGGGAGAAAGGCCTTGGTCAGGGAGGTGACCAAGAATCCGATGGTCACTCTTACAGAGCTCCAGAGTTCCTCTGTGGAGATGGGAGAACCTTCCAGAAGGACAACCATCTCTGCAGCACTCCACCAATCAGGCCTTTATGGTAGAGTGGCCAGACGGAAGCCACTCCTCAGTAAAAGGCACATGACAGCCCTCATGGAGTTTGCCAAAAGGCACCTAAAGGACTCTCAGACCATGAGAAACAAGATTCTCTGGTCTGATGAAACCAAGATTGAACTATTTGGCCTGAATGCCAAGTGTCACGTCTGGAGGAAACCTGGCACCATCCCTACGGTGAAGCGTGGTGGTGGCAGCATCATGCTGTGGGGATGTTTTTTAGCGGCAGGAACTGGGAGACCAGTCAGGATCGAGGGAAAGATGAACAGAGCAAAGTACAGAGAGATCCTTGATGAAAACCTGAGCGCTCAGGACCTCAGACTTGGGCAAAGGTTCACCTTCCAACAGGA
The DNA here is from genome assembly GCF_964263955.1 of Coregonus lavaretus. NCBI lineage: Eukaryota > Metazoa > Chordata > Actinopteri > Salmoniformes > Salmonidae > Coregonus > Coregonus lavaretus. Next base: position 10,603,048 of record NC_140023.1, on the reverse strand, counting down.
CAATGACCAAAAGCACACCGCCAAGACAACGCAGGAGTGGCTTCAGCACAAGTCTCTGAATGTCCTTGAGTGGCCCAGCCAGAGCCCAGACTTGAACCCGATCTAACATCTCTGGAGAGACCTGAAAATAGCTGTGCAGTGACGCTCCCCATCCAACCTGACACAGCTTGAGAGGATCTGCAGAGAAGAATGGGAGAAACTCCTCAAATTCAGGTGTACCAAGCTTGTAGCGTCATACCCAAGAAGACTTGAGGCTGTAATCGCTGCCAAAGGTGCTTCAACAAAGTATTGAGTAAAGGGTCTGAATACTTATGTAAATGTGATATTTCAGTTTTTTGTTTTGAATATATTTGCAACAATTTCTAAAAACCTGTTTTTGCTTTGTCATTATGGGGTATTGTGTGTAGATCGATGAGGAAAATGTTTTATTAAATCAATTTTAGAATAAAGGCTGTAACGTAACAAAATGTGGAAAAAAAGTCTGAATACTTTCTGAATGCACTGTAGTTAGTATTGTTCTGTTTATGTTATCACATAAGTAAGGATTATGCAACATGCTGTGGAACTCTCCTTTAATTAATCACACACCATATTTTGTGTTATGTCCTTCCTTAGCTCATCGGACTAGAAATGGTCTCCATAAGGAATAAATATTTGTATAAAAGCTTATTTGAGAACAACATTTTATGAACATGAGCAGGGGAACATAGCACTGAAATCAATACAAAATGGCAGAGAATCTAGAACATGAACATTACATTAAGCCCTACTCAGGAGGGGAATTGGAACATGATAAGTGTATTCCGAGGAGCCAAGATCTCCTTGTGTTTCATCATCTGCTCACAATTGGGTGATGAAACTTTTGATCAAAACAAATTGCATTGCCTTCAAAGAGCCCCCTCCCTCCAAACTACCAATGAGAACAAGGCAATCAAATGAGAGGGAAATTATGCCTACAAGGTCATGGCTGGCAAAACAATATTGAACACAGATCAGTTCAGCTCTGCAGAAATGTATAACGCTGCAGTTTGAGATATCATTACATCCTTCCCCCAAGTCAAACAAGAAACATACAAAGAGCCAAATGTGATTGGTTATTGTTAAGGCCCTGCACACACATTATGGTGCGTGTCATTTCATTGTGAGGTTATATTCACAGCTTTATTTATGCATGCCTCCGTGCCAGACAGTTTATTTGATTAGAATTCTCTTTTCTTCTGTGAAAATGTTAGAGGCTACTGTATTTGTTTCCCTTTGAAACAGGTTTGCACTCGTTCTTCAAGTGTTATACAACAGAATGATGGTGGCATTCTCATTATCAGTTTAAATATTAAATATTTCATTTTATTGTTGTTATAAAACATTTCTCATATCTGTATTTGCCAGTGAGGAAGGCACACAGTAAAATACACACCATTAGGTATTCTCATAGCTCAGCTCCAAAAGTCCTTTCTCATTCCAGTTGATGGAATATGTCTCAGTTGCAGAGGTTCTGCTGTTTAACATTCCTGTGGTACACATAGTTGAGTTTAGCCATGTTGCCAGTCTTAAAATACAATAACTAGTACTCACCACAGACGGTAAACTATAGATCCATCTTTGATGGATTCCTACGAACCATCTGACATATCAAATGTACAGTGTATTCGGAAAGTATTCAGACCCCTTCCCCTTTTCCACATTGTGATACGTTACAGCCTTATTCTAAAATTGATTAAATAAACATTTTCCTCATCAATCTACACACAATACCCCATAATGACAAAGCGAAGACAGGTTTTTAGAAATGTTGACAGGATTGTGTCGAGGCACAGATCTGGGGAAGGGTACCAAAAAATGTCTGCAGCATTGAAGGTCCCCAGGAACACAGTGGACTCCATCATTCTTAAATGGAAGAAGTTTGGAACCACCAAGACTCTTCCTAGAGCTGGCCGCCCGGCCAGACTGAGCATTCGGGGGAGAAGGGCCTTGGTCAGAGGTGACCAAAAACCCGATGGTCACTCTGACAGAGCTCCAGAGTTCCTCTGTGGAGATGGGAGAACCTTCCAGAAGGACAACCATCTCTGCAGCACTCAGGCCTTTATGGTAGAGTGGCCAGACAGAAGCCACCCCTCAGTAAATGGCACATGACAGCCCCCTTGGAGTTTGCCAAAAGGCACCTAAAGGATTCTCAGACCATGAGAAACAAGATTCTCTGGAATGATGAAACCAAGATTGAACTCTTTGGCCTGAATGCCAAGCGTCACGTCTGGAGGAAACCTGGCACCATCAGTATAGTGAAGCATGGTGGTGGCAGCGTCATGCTGTGGGGATGTTTTTCAGCGGCAGGGATTGGGAGACTAGTCAGGATCGAGGGAAAGATGAACGGAGCAAAGTACAGAGAGATCCTTGATGAAAACCTGCTCCAGAGCCCTCAGGACCTCAGACTGGGGCAAAGGTTCACCTTCCAACAGGACAACGACCCTAACCACACAGCCAAGACAATGCAGGAGTGGCTTCGGGACAAGTCTCTGAATGTTCTTGAGTGGCCCAGCCAGAGCCCAGACTTGAACCCGATCTAACATCTCTGGAGAGACCTGAAAATAGCTGTGCAGCGATACTCCCCATCCAACCTGACAGAGCTTGAGAGGATCTTCAGAGAAGAATGGGAGAAACTCCCCAAATACAGGTGTGCCAAGCTTGTAGCGTCATACCCAAGAAGACTCGAGGCTGTAATCGCTGCCAAAGGTGCTTCAACAAAGCACTGAGTAAAGAGTCTGAATACTTATGTAAATGTGATATTTCATTTTTATTTTAATAAATGTACAAACATTTCTAAAAACCTGTTTTTGCTTTGTCATTACATTTACATTTACGTCATTTAGCAGATGCTCTTATCCAGAGCGACTTCTATTGTGTGTAGATTGATGAAGAAAAAAAACAATAAAATCAATTTTAGAATAAAGGCTGTAATGTAACAAAGTGGAAAAAGTCAAGGGGTCAGAATACTTTCTGAATGCATTGTAAAATGCATTGGATTTGCAAAAAGTCATCAACTGTTGTTTTGTGGGTAAAATTTCAACCACAGGATTATGTCATCATATCAACCAATTTTCAACAAAGACAACCCTTGTATGAAATATGTTGAATTTGTACCTCTGAAATATCGAAGTCAGATCTTCAACATTATATCCATTATCAGAAAAAACTATAGGCTGGGCAGCACCTCCTACTGGACAGTTGACCTATCTACAGCTATTCCTTTGGTCTCCCATCCAGGGTTTTAACCAAGCCCTGCTTACCAATGTGCTGTCGTGAGAATGATTGTTGACAGATCTCCACCTTCAAATTAATCCTGTGTAGCTCAGTTGGTAGAGCATGGCGTTTGCAACACCAGTGTTGTGGGTTTGATTCCCACGGGGGGCCAGTATAAAAAAAAAATATATGTATATATATATATATATATATATATATGTATGCAGTCACTAACTGTAAATCGCTCTGGATAAGAGCGTCTGCTAAATGACATTAAATTGGTTCACTGTAGCATTTGCGAAAAGTCATCATTATTACAATTTAGCACAGGATTGAACTAAAAATAGACAAAACATATAGGCCTAGGGTTTCAAGCTTTACTTGATTTTCAATCTAATTCCAGTTTGTCAAGTTAAACGGGGAACCTGCCATTTCTACGTCAATTTTTGGACTTTTAAATTAATTATACACTGAGTTTACTAAACATCAAGAACACCTGCTCTTTCGATGACATAGGTGAATCCAGGTGAAAGCTATGATCCCTTATTGATGTCACTTTGTTAAATCCACTTTAATCAGTGTAGATGAAGGGGAGGAGACAGGTTAAAGAAGGATTTTTAAGCCTTGAGACAATTGTGACATGGATTGTGTATGTGTGCCATTCAGAGGGTGAATGGGAAAGACAAAATATTTAAGTGCCTTTGAACGGGGTATGGTAGTAGGTGCCAGGCGTATCGGTTTTGTCAAGAACTGCAATGCTGCAGGGTTTTCCGCACTCAACAGTTTCCCGTGTGTATCAAGAATGGTCCACCACCCAAAGGACATCCAGCCAACTCAACACAACTGTGGAAAGCTTTGGAGTCAACATGGGCCAGCATCCCTGTGGAATGCTTTCGACACCTTGTAGAGTCCATGCCCCGACAAATGTAATATTTTTTCTTGCCCATTCACCCTCTGAATGGCACACATACACAATCCATTTCTCAATTGTCTCAAAGCTTAAAAATCCATATTTAACCTGTCTCCTCCCCTTCATCCACTCTGATAGAAGTGGATTTAACAGGTGACATCAATAAGGGATCATAGCTTTCAACTGGATTCACCTGGTCACTCTGTCATGGAAAGAGCATGTGTTCATAATGTTTTGTACACTCAGAGTATAGACTGATATGCTTCAGTTTGCAGCCATATTACTGGTTTCACATTTGTCTCCAGCAATTATAAGGTAAAATAGATTGAAAACAATTGTCATTTATATTTACAATCCCCTTATCCAAACGTCTTACTCATTAGCCTCTTATCAATTTGTAAATTACAGTACATGGAGCATGCCTGGTGTTATTTCTATGGTAAAAAATAAAGTAGATGTTGTTCCACTTGGAACCAACAGGTTGCCCAACCTTATTCATAATTTCATCGCGCATAAAGGTGGTGGAATTATGAGGGAATTAAGTCAAGGTCAGAATAAGGTGTATTTGTAGACACCTCTGCCACACCTTGATTTCTTTGATATCCACCCCAAACAAATAGCAGGTGAAAATAGTAAATATTAAAAAATATTAAATTTAAATTAAATTAAAAATTAAATTAAAATAGAATGCTATTCTCATGCTTAAGTTCAAGGTCAGAATACACGTAGGGAGAAAAGTGGATACAAAGGGAATTACGTTCCATTTACCTGTGCTTAACTCAGGTCGGAATGACCCCCTTGGTAAATAAAAAAAATAAAATAAAAATAAAAAATTGGTCATTTAGCAGACGCTCTTATCCAGAGCGACTTACAGGAGCAATTAGGGTTAAGTGCCTTGCTCAAGGGCACATCGACAGATTTTTCACCTAGTCGGCTTGGGGATTAGAACCAGCGACCTTTCGGTTACTGGTACAACGCTCTTAACCACTAAGCTACCTGCCGCCGTATAAGCAACAAGCTCTCACAGTCACACTGCAGAATTAGACGTTCATCCACGTTCTCTGCAAATTTTGAAGTGTTTTTGATGCTCCTGCTGCTCTGTATCATTCCATTTCTCCAAACGTCAAATTTAGAAGTTAATAAGGGTAAAGTTTGGGCACTCATTCTGAATGGTTAAGGTAAGGGTTAAGGTTTGGGATAGGGTTAAAATCAACAAAAAACAACAGCGTCAACGACTGGGATCAAACACACAACCTTCTGATCCAGATTCATGGGATTACGCCAGAGTCATGGGATTACACCTATCCACAACACCCTAGCCTACTTGATGGCAATAGCGCTCACTGTTGCCCCTAGTGTCTAGTTTTGAAGGCATTTCGCGACGTCCTCAGGACATGGAAATATGTCCAATTTCGACGTCAATCTTGAACGACTTGGAACGACTGAAATAAGGACTGTTTGTAGGCATCACTTACATTTGAGGTGTGGTGACCTCATTATGTCACATCCTGTTGAGAGTCTAAGACCAGCCTGTCCTGTTTGGATGGACAGAGAGATAATGGTGCTGTGTTATCTCCATGGTAACTACAGACAAAGGCTCTCTGCCAGAAACATATTCTTGTGGCTGTTGCTATGGAATAAAACACAAAGATGTAAACATATTGCTGGCCACGGTACCTCGCTATATAAAGTTGAGTTACATTACGGATAACATAGAGAATAGCATTAGGTCACTTGCTGTCATCAGGAGTCACATACAGTTGAAGTCGGAAGTTTACATACACCTTAGCCAAATACATTTAAACTCAGTTTTTCACAATTCCTGACATTTAATCCTAGTAAAAATTCCCTGTCTTAGGTCAGTTAGGATCCCCACTTTACTTTAAGAATGTGAAATGTCAGAATTATAGTAGAGAGAATGATTTATTTCAGCTTTTATTTCTTTCATCACATTCCCAGTGGGTCAGAAGTTTACAAACACTCAATTAGTATTTGGTAGCATTGCCTTTAAATTGTTTAACTTTGGTCAAACGTTTCGGGTAGCCTTCCACAAGCTTCCCACAATAAGTTGGGTGAATTTTGGCCCATTCCTCCTGACAGAGCTGTTGTAACTGAGTCAGGTTTGTAGGCCTCCTTGCTCGCACACGCTTTTTCAGTTCTGCCCACACATTTTCTATAGGATTGAGGTCAGGGCTTTGTGATGGACACTCCAATACCTTGACTTTGTTGTCCTTAAGCCATTTTGCCACAACTTTGGAAGTATGCCTGGGGTCATTGTCCATTTGGAAGACCCATTAGCGACCAAGCTTTACCTTCCTGACTGATGTCTTGAGATGTTGCTTCAATATATCCACATCATTTTCCTTCCTCATGATGCCATCTATTTTGTGAAGTGCACCAGTCCCTCCTGCAGCAAAGCACCCCCACAGCATGATGCTGCCACCCCGTGCTTCACGGTTGGGATGGTGTTCTTCGGTTTGCAAGCCACCCCCCTTTTCCTCCAAACATAACAATGGTCATTATGGCCAAAGAGTTCTATTTTTGTTTAATCAGACTAGAGGACATTTCTCAAAAAAGTACGATCTTTGTCCCCATGTGCAGTTGCAAACCGTAGTCTGGCTTTTTTATGGCGGTTTTGGAGCAGTGGCTTCTTCCTTGCTGAGCGGCCTTTCAGGTTATGTCGATATAGGACTAGTTTTACTGTGGATATAGATACTTTTGTACCGGTTTCCTCCAGCATCTTCACAAGGTCCTTTGCTGTTGTTCTCGGATTGATTTGCACTTTTCGCACCAAAGTACGTTCATCTCTAGGAGACAGAACGCATCTCCTTCCTGAGCGGTATGATGGCTGCGTGGTCCCATGGTGTTTATACTTGCATACTATTGTTTGTACAGATGAATGTGGTACCTTCAGGCATTTGGAAATTGCTCCCAAGGATGAACCAGACTTGTGGAGGTCTACACTGTATTTTCTGAGGTCTTGGCTGAATTCTTTTGATTTTCCCATGATGTCAAGCAAAGAGGCACTGAGTTTTGAAGGTAAGCCTTGAAATACATCCACAGGTACACCTCCAATTGACTCAAATGATGTAGTTCAGTTGGTAGAGCATGACGCTTGGAACGCCAGGGTTGTGGGTTCGTTTCCCACGGGGGGCCAGTATGAAAATGTATGCACTCACTAACTGTAAGTCGCTCTGGATAAGAGTGTCTGCTAAATGACTAAAATGTAAATGTAAAATTAGCTTCTAAAGCCATGACATAATTTTCTGGAATTTTCCAAGCTGTTTAAAGGCCCCCGTCAACTTAGGGTATGTAAACGTCTGACCCACTGGAATTGTGATACAGTGAATTATAAGTGAAATTGTCACGACCGTCTATAAAGGGAGCAGACCAATACGCAGCGCGTTGAGTGAACATGATGACTTTAATTGATAAAGCACGTAACTACAAAACAAAAGACGATAGTGAAGTCCAACAGTGAACAAAGACTGAACTTGGAACAAAAACCCACAACTCCCACAGGAAAACATACAGATAAATATGGCTCCCAATCAGAGATAACGAGCCGACAGCTGACACTCGTTACCTCCGATTGGGAGTCATTGACCAAACCTAGAAATAAACCCCACAGAACTGCAAACATAGAAATACACCCAAAACCCAACAAAACAAAATACACCCTGGCTCAAATACAAAAGTCCCGGAGCCAGAGTGTCACAGTACCCCCCCCTAAAGGTGCGAACTCCGGGCGCACCAGCATACAGTCTAGGGTAGGGTCTGGGTGGGCGTCTGTCCACGGTGGCGGTTCTGGCCCTGGTCGTGGTCCCCACCCCACCTTAGTCACTATCCGCTTCCGTAGCCTCCTCCACATGACCACCCCCCAACTAAACCCCACTGGATTAAGGGGCGGCACCGGACTAAAGGGCAGCACCGGACTAAGGGGCAGCACCGGACTAAGGGGCAGCACCGGACTAAGGGGCAGCACCAGGATAAGGGGCAGCACCGGGCTAAGGGACAGCACCGGACTCAATGGCGGATCCTGGCTGGCTGGCTCTGGCGGATCCTGGCTGGACGGCTCTGGCGGATCCTGGCTGGACGGCTCATGGCTGGCTGAAGGATCTGGCTGCTCATGGCTGGCTGACGGATCTGGCTGCTCATGGCTGGCTGACGGATCTGGCTGCTCATGGCTGGCCGACGGATCTGGCTGCTCATGGCTGGCCGACGGATCTGGCTGCTCATGGCCGGCTGACGGATCTGGCTGCTCATGGCCGGCTGACGGATCTGGCTGCTCATGGCTGGCCGACGGATCTGGCTGCTCATGGCTGGCCGACGGATCTGGCTGCTCATGGCTGGCTGACGGATCTGGCTGCTCATGGCTGGCTGACGGATCTGGCTGATCCTGTCTGGCCGAAGGCTCTGGCTGATCCTGTCTGGCGGAAGGCTCTGGCTGATCCTGTCTGGCGGAAGGCTCTGGCTGATCCTGTCTGGCGGAAGGCTCTGGCTGATCCTGTCTGGCGGAAGGCTCTGGCCGATCCTGTCTGGCGGAAGGCTCTGGCTGATCCTGTCTGGCGGAAGGCTCTGGCTGATCCTGTCTGGCGGAAGGCTCTGGCTGATCCTGTCTGGCGGAAGGCTTTAGCGGCTCCGGTCTGGCGGACGGCTCTGAAGGCTCATGGCAGACGGGCGGCTTATGCAGCGCTTGGCAGACGGACAGTTCAGACGGCGTTGGGCAGACAGGCAGTTCAGGCGCCGTTGGGCAGACGGGCAGTTCAAGCGCCGTTGGGCAGACGGGCAGTTCAGGCGCCGTTGGGCAGACGGGCAGTTCAGGCGCCGTTGGGCAGACGGCAGACTCTGGCCGGCCGAGACGCACTATAGGCCTGGTGCGTGGTGCCGGAACTGGTGGTCCCGGGCTGAGGACACGCATCTCAGGGCTAGTGCGGGGAGCAGCAACAGGGCGCACAGGACTCTGGGGACACACAGGAGGCTTGGTGCGTGGTGTAGGCACTGGTGGTACTGGGCTGGAGCGGGGAGGTGGCGCCGGAAATACCGGACCGTGCAGGCGTACTGGCTCCCTTGAGCACTGAGCCTGCCCAACCTTACCTGGTTGTATACTCCCCGTCGCCCGACCAGTACGGGAAGGAGGAATAACCCGCACCGGGCTATGTAGGCGAACCGGGGACACCATGCGTAAGGCTGGTGCCATGTAAGCTGGCCCGAGGAGACGCACTGGTGGCCTGATGCGTTGGGCCGGCTTCATGACATCCGGCTCAACGCTCAATCTAGCCCGGCCGATACGTGGAGCTGGAATGTACCGAACCGGGCTATGCCTGCGTACAGGAGACACCATGCGCTCTACTGCGTAACACGGTGTCTGCCCGTACTCTCGCTCTCCACGGTAAGTCCAGGGAGTAGGCGCAGGTCTCCTACCTGACTTCGCCACACTCCCTTTAAGCCCCCCCCCAAGAAATGTTTGGGTAGTACCCACGGGCTTCCAGCCTCGACTCCGTGCTGCCTCCTCATACCACCTCCTCTCGGCTTTAGCTGCCTCCAGCTCTTCACGAGGGCGGCGATATTCTCCCGGTTGTGCCCAAGGACCCTTTCCAGCCCGTATCTCCTCCCATGTCCATGAATCCTTTGGAGGCGTCCATAAATCCTGTGTAGGTAGGTCCTGTTGCCGCTTGACACGCTGCTTGGTCCTTTTACGGTGGGTTTTTCTGTCACGACCGTCTATAAAGGGAGCAGACCAATACGCAGCGCGTTGAGTGAACATGATGACTTTAATTGATAAAGCACGTAACTACAAAACAAAAGACGATAGTGAAGTCCAACAGTGAACAAAGACTGAACTTGGAACAAAAACCCACAACTCCCACAGGAAAACATACAGATAAATATGGCTCCCAATCAGAGATAACGAGCCGACAGCTGACACTCGTTACCTCCGATTGGGAGTCATTGACCAAACCTAGAAATAAACCCCACAGAACTGCAAACATAGAAATACACCCAAAACCCAACAAAACAAAATACACCCTGGCTCAAATACAAAAGTCCCGGAGCCAGAGTGTCACAGAAATATTCTGTCTGTAAACAATTGTTGGAAAAATGACTTGTGTCATGCACAAAGTAGATGTCCTAACCGACTTGCCAAAACTATAGTTTGTTAACAAGAAATATGTGGAGTGGTTGAAAAACAAGTTTTAATGACCCCAACATAAGTGTATGTAAACTTACGACTTCAACTGTACTATAATAGGTTTGATTTAATAGAAGTCTTGCTGCCTATTTCAGACTCTTCTTGGGACAACATGGTCTCATATGGTTTCCAATGTTCTTTGAGAATAAAGTGATTGAAGCATTGCATTCAGTCTGCCAGACTGCAAATACTCTGTGTGCGTGCACAGGGTTGGGGAGTAACTGATTACATGCTAAATCTAAGGAAACTAAAGGAACAGATATAAATGTATGTGTGTATAACTGACAATGGATACCGATAGTGGCTAATATTTAACATGGTCTAACAATACAGAGAAATGTCCGGGCATAGATTGGCTTGCGAAAGTATTCACCCCCCTTGGCATTTTCCTATTTTGTTGCCTTACAACCTGGAATTAAAAATGATTTTGGGGGGGTTTCTATCATTTGATTTACACAACATGCCTACCACTTTGAAGATGCAAAACATTTTTTCTTGTGAAACAAACAAGACAAAAAAACAGAAAACTTGAGCGTGCATAACTATTCAAAGTCAATACTTTGTAGGGCCACCTTTTGCAGCAATTACAGCTGCAAGTCTCTTGGGGTATGTCTCTATAAGCTTGGCACATCTAGCCACTTGTCACGGTTTCGGCCGAGGCTGCTCCTCCTCCTGGTTCGGGCAGGCTTCGGCGTTCGCCGTCCCCGGAGTACTAGCTGCCACCGCTCTATGTTTCTGTATTTGATTGCTTTTGTCTGTCTGTCACACCTGTGTCTGTTTGGGTGTTGATTACGTGTCTTATAAGTTCCTTGTTTTGCTCTAGGGTATTTGTGTGTTGTTATTTTGTTGCCACTTTGTCGATGCTACGTGCTTGTATTCCGTTTTGTTTCATGTTTAGTGTTTTACGCGTGTGCGTAATTTTCCCTCGCCACTTCGTGTATTTTCGAGGTCGGGGTTTTCCACTCGTGTTATTTAGACTATTAAAGTCTTGTTGGACTAACCTCTGTTTCCTGCGCTTGACTCCTCCACCACATCCACATCGGTTTAGTGACACCACTGGGATTTTTGCCCATTCTTCAAGGCAAAACTGCTCCAGCTCCTTCAAGTTGGATGGGTTCCGCTGGTGTACAGCAATCATTAAGTCATACCACAGATTCTCAATTGGATTGAGGTCTGGGCTTTGACTAGGCATTCCAAGACATTTAAATGTTTCGCCTTAAACCAGTCGAGTGTTGCTTTAGCAGTATGCTTAGGGTCATTGTCCTGCTGGTAGGTGAACCTCCGTCCCAGTCTCAAATCTCTGGAAGACTGAAACAGGTTTCCCTCAAGGATTTCCCTGTATTTAGCGCCATCCATCATTCCTTCAATTCTGACCAGTTTCCCAGTCCCTGCCGATGAAAAACATCCCCACAGCATGATGCTGCCACCACCATGCTTCACTGTGGGGATGGTGTTCTCGGGGTGATGAGATGTGTTGGGTTTGCACCAGACATAGCGTTTTCCTTGATGGCCAAAAATCTCAATTTTAGTCTCATCTGACCAGAGTACCTTCTTCCATATGTTTAGGGAGTCTCCCACATGCCTTTTGGCGAACACCAAACGTGTTTGCTTATTATTTTCTTTAAGCAATGGCTTTTTTCTGGCCACTCTTCCGTAAAGCCAAGCTCTGTGGAGTGTACGGCTTAATGTGGTCCTATGGACAGATACTCCAATCTCCGCTGTGGAGCTTTGCAGCTCCTTCAGGGTTATCTCTGATTAATTCCCTCCTTGCCTGGTCCGTGAGTTTTGGTGGGCGGCCCTCTCTTGGCAGGTTTATTGTGATGCCATATTCTTTCCATTTTTTAATAATGGATTTAATGGTGCTCCGTGGGATGTTCAAAGTTTCAGATATTTTTTTATAACCCAACCCTGATCTGTACTTCTCCACAACTTTGTCCCTGACCTGTTTGGAGAGCTCCTTGGTCTTCATGGTGCCGCTTGCTTGGTGGTGCCCCTTGCTTAGTGGTGTTGCAGACTCTGGGGCCTTTTAGAACATGTGTATATATTCTGAAATCATGTGACAGATCATGTGACACTTAAATAAAGTCCACCTGTGTGCAATCTAACTAATTATGTGACTTATGAAGGTAATTGGTTGCACCAGATCTTATTTAGGGGCTTCATAGCAAAGGGGGTGAATACAGATGCACGTACCACTTTTCGTTAATTTGTATTTGTATTTTTTTCTACATTGTAGAACAATAGTGAAGACATCAAAACTATGAAATAACACATATGGAATCATGTAGTAAACAAAAAAAGTGTTAAACAAATACAAATATTTTATATTTCTGATTCTTCAAATAGCCACTGTTTGCCTTGATTACAGCTTTGCACACTCTTGGCATTCTCTCAACCAGCTTAATGAGGTAGTCACCTGGAATACATTTCAATTCACAGGTGTGCCTTTTAAAAGTTCATTTGTGTAAATTATTTCCTTCTTAATGCGTTTGAGCCAATCAGTTGTGTTGTGACAAGGTATGGGGGGGGGGGGGGGGGGGGGGGGGGGGGGGGGGGTATACAGAAGATAGCCCTATTTGGTAAAAGACAAAGTCCATATCATGGCAAGAACAGCTCAAATAAGCAAAGAGAAACGACACTCCATCATTACTTTATGACATGAAGGTCAGTCAATACGGAACATTTCAAGAACTTTGAAAGTTTTTTCAAGTGCAGTCGCAAAAACCATAAAGCGCTATGATGAAACTGGCTCTCATGAGGACCACCACAGGAATGGAAGACCCAGAGTTACCTCTGCTGCAGAGGATAAGTTCATTAGAGTTACCAGCCTCAGAAATTGCAGCCCAAATAACTGCTTCACCGAGTTCAAGTAACAGACACATCTCAACATCAACTGTTCAGAGGGGACTGTGTGAATCAGGCCCTCGTGGTCGAATTGCTGCAAAGAAACCACTACTAAAAAGGACACCAATAAGAAGAAGAGACCTGCTTGGGCCAAGAAACACGAGCAATGGCCGTTTGAGATTTTTGGTTCCAACCGCCGTGTCTTTGTGAGACGCGGTGTTGTTGAACGGATGATCTCTGCATGTGTATTTCCCACCATAAAGCATGGAGGAGGAGGTGTTATGGTGAGGAGGTGCTTTGCTGGTGATACTGTCTGTGATTTATTTAGAATTCAAGGCACACTTAACCAGCATGGCTACCACAGCATTGTACAGCGATACGCCATCCCATCTGGTTTGGGCTTAGTGGGACTATCATTTGTTTTTCAACAGGACAATGACCCAACACACCTCCAGGCTGTGTAACGGCTATTTTACCAAGAAGGACAGTGATGGAGTGCTGCATCAGATGACCTGGCCTCCACAATCCCCCGACCTCAACCCAATTGAGATGGTTTGGGATGAGTCGGATGGCAGAGTGAAGGAAAAGCAGCCAACAAGTGCTCAGCATAAATGGGAACTCCTTCAAGACTGTTGGAAAAGCAATCCAGGTGAAGCTGGTTGAGAGAATGCCAAGAGTGTGCAAAGCTGTCATCAAGGCGGAAGAATCTCAAATATAAAATATATTTTGATTTGTTTAACACTTTTTTGTTTACTACATGATTCCATATGTGTTATTTCATAGTTTTGATGTCTTCACTATTATTCTACAATGTAAGAAATAGTAAAAATGAAGAAAAACCCTTGAATGAGTAGGTGTGTCCAAACTTTTGACTGGTAGTGTAATTAAAACATTATTGAAATCATAAATCAACTCGGTAATTTTGGCCCTATACTGTCATTTGTGCATGGCTACAGAAGCCTATAGTTTGGGTCTCCAAATTTCATCCCTGCAGGTTATAAGGCCAACATTTCATAAACTTCCCTGTGGAAAGGTTTATATGTTGATATGCTTCAGTTTGCAGCCGTATTACTGGTTTCCCATTTGTCTCCAGCGATCAAAAGGTAAAATAGATCTAAAACAATTGTCATTTATATTTACAATCCCCTTACTCATTTACCTAGCTCCTATCAACAGCTCAGCCTCTTATCAATTTGTAAATTACAGTGCATGGAGAATGTTATTTGTATCGGAGAAAAAAAAGTCGATGTTTCACTTGGAACCAACAGGTTGCCCGACCTTATTCATTGTTTCCTTGCTCGTAAAGGTGGTTACGTAATAGCAAGATAGAATATTGGAATAGTTATAGCTAGCTCACTGAGATTATCTTCATCTTGTATATGTCTTGCATACATTTCCATACTTCAATTTGCATACCTAAATTTCCCTTAAATAAAAAAAAGCCGTGATGGCTGGGGACTTGGGTAGAGTTTGGGGTATTATGATGAATATGAAAAATATGTTAAATCAAGACAATTATCCCACATAGTAGAGCGAGGGTCTTAGTTGGACTGACAGGTCATGGATGACTGACTTTCTCTCCATCATAGAATATTAAAGATAGTAGCACCCATTGATATTCAAGGAACACGTTTCCAGAGGTTCCTACTTCACCACTGCCATATCAAAATGATGTGTTACAACTTGAGGCAATTACAGGTAAACAAAAACAGAACAGATTCCTTGCGCCTACCATCGTCCTCTGGTGTGGGTGGTGTTCATGTGTGCCGTTGTTGTTTATCATTTTAAAAGACCATCATTTGCACCTAGTTGACAGACATTTCTACCCTCTTGCTGATAAATTCTCAGGCTCTTTTGTCTACCAGGAGGTTTAAATCACAAGATATGTAACAACGGAAACATCTTGAAGTCCTTCAGTGCTAAAGCCATGCAGCACTTGACAGAGCTATTGGATGGACATGTGTAGCATTTTATCATTCTGTCAGAGAGCACCTGTCTAAATGAGAGAATATCTGGATGTCTGGACAATCCAATGGCACTTGCAGAGGCTAGCAGGAGCAGAAAGACCATCGAGGAGTGATTTACGGCACATAGCACTGTAATATACAGCGAGTGGAATGGTAATTGACAACATACTGAGGGGTAATTTGTGATCCAGCACAGCTGACTGCTGACTAGAGAGATAAAGTACAGCAATGATGGGAATCTGATCTGAGCTGCCGGGTAGAGGTAGCCAGTGGAACCAGGCATCGGGGAAGGTGGATAGAACAGGGGAGGGGAGGAGAGCAGAGCAGAGGAAAAGGCCAGGCTGAAATTGAAGACGATCGATAGTGTAGACAAGGTGAGGCGGCTAAAAGAGAATTATGGTGTCCAGGGTGGGAGATTAGCCAGAGCAGGGTTTGGCATCAATGTACTGTAGAATCTTACAGAGAGAGCCGAGAGCTGCAAGTGGATGCAGGGGAGAGCATCTTTACTTCTGATTCATGTGATGAGTTATGAAAAACCCTTGCATTAGTAAGAAGAACTATGAGCAGATACACACTCTTTGGCAGTTATATTCGAATAGACTGTTCACTACTAGAAAAAAAAGGTGCTATCTAGAACCTAAAAGGGTTCTTCGGCTGTCCCCATAGGAGAACCCTTTGAAGAACCCTTTTTTGGTTCCAGGTAGAACCCTTTTGGTTCCGGGTAGAACCCTTTAAGGACCATATAGAAACATTTCCACATAGGGTTCTACATGGATCCTAAAAGGGTTCTACCTGGAACCAAAAAGGGTTCTACCTGGAACCAAAAAGGGTTCTACCTGGAACCAAAAAGGGTTCTCCTATGGTGACAGCCAAATAACCCTTTTTTCTAAGAGTGTTGATGAGTTGAACCGATTGGAAATGGTCAAGGACTCGACAAGTTATGATACAGTACATCCCTCTTTAAACAATATGCCAACCTTCAGAAAAGAACATTCTCTCTCTCTCTAACCAATGGGGTCAGAGAAGTTCACTCAGAGGATCCATTAGTGTATTTTAGTTGTTTACATTTATATGATGGCAGGACCTTATACAGTGGGGAAAAAAGTATTTAGTCAGCCACCAATTGTGCAAGTTCTCCCACTTAAAAAGATGAGAGAGGCCTGTAATTTTCATCATAGATACAAGTCAACTATGACAGACGAATTGAGAATTTTTTTTCCAGAAAATCACATTGTAGGATTTTTAATGAATTTATTTGCAAATTATGGTGGAAAATAAGTATTTGGTCACCTACAAACAAGCAAGATTTCTGGCTCTCACAGACCTGTAACTTCTTCTTTAAGAGGCTTCTTTGTCCTCCACTCGTTACCTGTATTAATGGCACCTGTTCGAACTTGTTATCAGTATAAAAGACACCTGTCCACAACCTCAAACAGTCACACTCCAAACTCCACTATGGCCAAGACCAAAGAGCTGTCAAAGGACACCAGAAACAAAATTGTAGACCTGCACCAGGCTGGGAAGACTGAATCTGCAATAGGTAAGCAGCTTGGTTTGAAGAAATCAACTGTGGGAGCAATTATTAGGAAATGGAAGACATACAAGACCACTGATAATCTCCCTCGATCTGGGGCTCCACGCAAGATCTCACCCCGTGGGGTCAAAATGATCACAAGAACGGTGAGCAAAAATCCCAGAACCACACGGGGGGACCTAGTGAATGACCTGCAGAGAGCTGGGACCAAAGTAACAAAGCCTACCATCAGTAACACACTACGCCGCCAGGGACTCAAATCCTGCAGTGCCAGACGTGTCCCCCTGCTTAAGCCAGTACATGTCCAGGCCCGTCTGAAGTTTGCTAGAGTGCATTTGGATGATCCAGAAGAGGATTGGGAGAATGTCATATGGTCAGATGAAACCAAAATATAACTTTTTGGTAAAAACTCAACTCGTCGTGTTTGGAGGACAAAGAATGCTGAGTTGCATCCAAAGAACACCATACCTACTGTGAAGCATGGGGGTGGAAACATTATGCTTTGGGGCTGTTTTTCTGCAAAGGGACCAGGACGACTGATCCGTGTAAAGGAAAGAATGAATGGGGCCATGTATCGTGAGATTTTGAGTGAAAACCTCCTTCCATCAGCAAGGGCATTGAAGATGAAACGTGGCTGGGTCTTTCAGCATGACAATGATCCCAAACACACCACCCGGGCAACGAAGGAGTGGCTTCGTAAGAAACATTTCAAGGTCCTGGAGTGGCCTAGCCAGTCTCCAGATCTCAACCCCATAGAAAATCTTTGGAGGGAGTTGAAAGTCTGTGTTGCCCAGCGACAGCCCCAAAACATCACTGCTCTAGAGGAGATCTGCATGGAGGAATGGGCCAAAATACCAGCAACAGTGTGTGAAAACCTTGTGAAGACATACAGAAAACGTTTGACCTGTGTCATTGCCAACAAAGGGTATATAACAAAGTATTGAGAAACTTTTGTTATTGACCAAATACTTATTTTCCACCATAATTTGCAAATAAATTCTGCAGTGTTGTAAATTCTGGCGTGGCGAGAAGCTGTCTCCGCACCACGTGCTCTCACCACTGGTGTCCCCCAGGGCTCAGTTCTAGGCCCTCTCCTATTCTCCCTATACACCAAGTCACTTGGCTATGTCATATCCTCACATGGCCTCTCCTATCATTGCTACGCTGACGACACACAACTAATCTCCTCCTTTCCCCCTTCTGATAACCAGGTGGCGAATCGCATCTCTGCATGTCTGGCAGACATATCAGTATGGATGACGGATCACCACCTCAAGCTGAACCTTGGCAAGACGGAGCTGCTCTTCCTCCCGGGGAAGGACTGCCTGTTCCATGATCTCGCCATCACAGTTGACAACTCCGTTGTGTCCTCCTCCCAGAGTGCGAAGAGCCTTGGCGTGACCCTGGACAACACCCTGTCGTTCTCCGCTAACATCAAGGCGGTGACCCGATCCTGTAAGTTCATGCTCTACAACATTCGGAGAGTACGACCCTGCCTTACACAGGAAGCGGCAGAGGTCCTAATCCAGGCACTTGTCATCTCCCGTCTGGATTACTGCAACTCGCTGTTGGCTGGGCTCCCTGCCTGTGCCATTAAACCCCTACAACTCATCCAGAATGCCGCAGCCCGTCTGGTGCTCAACCTTCCCAAGTTCTCTCACGTCACCCCGCTCCTCCGCATACTCCACTGGCTTCCAGTTGAAGCTCGCATCTGCTACAAGACCATGGTGCTTGCCTACGGAGCTGTGAGGGGAACGGCACCTCCGTACCTTCAGGCTCTGATCAGTCCCTACACCCAAACGAGGGCATTGCGTTCATCCACCTCTGGCCTGCTGGCTCCCCTACCTCTGCGGAAGCATAGTTCCCGCTCAGCCCAGTCAAAACTGTTCGCTGCTCTGGCACCCCAATGGTGGAACAAGCTCCCTCACGACGCCAGGACAGCGGAGTCACTCACCACCTTCCGGAGACATTTGAAACCCCACCTATTTAAGGAATACCTGGGATAGGATAAAGTAATCCTTCTACCCCCCCCTTACCCCAACCCAAACCCCAACCCAAAAAGAAAAAAAAGAAAAAAAATTGTTTTAAGAAAAAACAATCAAAAAAAAACAAAACATTGTGAAGTGGTGATCCCACTGGCTATAAGGTGAATGCACCAATTTGTAAGTCGCTCTGGATAAGAGCGTCTGCTAAATGACGTAAATGTAAATGTAAATGTAAAAATTAAAAATCCTACAATGTGATTTTCTGGAGAAAAAAAATCTCATTTTGTCTGTCATAGTTGACATCTTCCTATGATGAAAATTACAGGCCTCTCTCATATTTTTAAGTGGGAGAACTTGCACAATTGGTGGCTGACTAAATACATTTTTTCCCCCCACTGTAAATGTGTGTCAATGCACTCAAAATACAATCTGTGTCTCCAGAAAATCCTGGTTCCTCATTTGTCTGGAAAGTAGTAACCTCTAGTGAGGCAAGCTGAATGAACTTCTTATAGGAATGTTTGATTTAAGAATACCACATTGAATCCTGGGGCTTCAGGGACAAATCAGAGAAAGTAATCGAAACTGATGATCTAGCAATCATACACCATTTGATAAAGTCTTTGACGTGTGAGATAGTAGGGTTTAGGATACTGCTAATATACAGTAGCTATGTTTTAGCTACATGAATATGAAGATGAGTTCTAGTCAGGTGAATATCGGTGTAAATTTAAGCACGTAAAAATGGTTATGGCTTTGAGTACATACAGTGAATAATCTTTGACTGCTTGGAGATATCTGATCCTGATTATGTCCCATAGTCCTTAGTGTACAGATGTAATCACTTTTTTAAATGCTCACACATCTTAGAACCTGAAAAGGGTATTCTGTATTTTGTTTTCACAATGGTAAAATTGAACACCAGATGAGATGTTCTTTGTGAAAGTGTTGTGTAGTGTTTGAATAATTGATCAAACGTTCAAAGCAATAGGCCTAAATCAAACAAAACCAACTTTGCTATTTGATACAGTCTGTAAAACACAGACAGTATGTGTGTACTCTACAGAAGCTCCCCCAGCTGTCCCATAGAAACTGAAATCCCATTTGTTGATTGGTGTGTTATTCTTTGTTAAATCCACATCCTCTATGCTCTGTGGGTTTCCCATGGGGATCATGAAACCTTCTCAGACAAGCACGTGTTGCTTTTTGTGATGAGCAGAGCAAAGAAAGAAACCAAAGGAATTTGTTCATCCAAGCGATCACTCGCTCTCATGATCTTTCTCATGGAAGAGAGATCTCAGTTGTTAAAAGGCAGCCGTTTTATAACGTCCCAATAGGACTGGTCTCAATGGCCACAAAACATCACACTAGCATCACTTTCTGAGAATAACCAGGTGTTTAAGCTAAAGTTACTGCAAGACAAGTTAGTAATCTCTTTTTAGCCCGATCAATCATCAAACAGCATGGAGGCAGATGAATGAGCACTCCCATAGTAGAGACTATACTTGGCAGCTCATTTGCAGAAGACAACAAAATTCCCAATACCGTAATGCTACCTAATATCTGTACTGGTTCTGTGTAGAGCACCATTAAATCCATTATTAAAAAATTGAAAGAATATGGCACCACAACAAACCTGCCAAGAGAGGGCCACCCACCAAAATTCACAGACCAGGCAAGGAGGGCATTAATCAGAGAGGCAACAAAGAGACCAAAGATAACCCTGAAGGAGCTGCAAAGCTCCACAGCGGAGATTGGAGTATCTGTCCATAGGACCACTATAAGCCGTACACTCCACAGAGCTGGGCTTTACGTAAGAGTGGACAGAAAAAAAGCCATTGCTTAAAGAAAAAAATAAGCAAACAAACGCTATGTCTGGTGCAAACCCAACACCTCTCATCACCCAGAGAACACCATCCCCACAGTGAAGCATGGTGGTGGCAGCATCATGCTGTGGGGATGTTTTTCATTGGCAGGGACTGTGAAACTGGTCAGTATTGAAGGAATGATGGATACAGGGAAATTCTTGAGGGAAACCTGTTTCAGTCTTCCAGAGATTTGAGACTGGGACGGAGGTTCACCTTCCAGTAGGACAATAACACTAAGCATACTGCTAAAACAACACTTGAGTGGTTTAAGGGGAAACAGTTAAATGTCTTGGAAAGGCCTAGTCAAAGCCCAGACCTCAATCCAATTGAGAATCTGTGGTATGACTTAAAGATTGCTGTACACCAGCGGAACCCATCCAACTTGAAGGAGCTGGAGCAGTTGACTTTGGGGGGGTGAATAGTTATTCACAAAAACAAATATTTTGCATCTTCAAAGTGGTAGGCATGTTGTGTAAATCAAATGATACAAACCCCCAAAAAAGCAATTTTAATTCCAGGTTGTAAGGCAACAAAATAGGAAAAATGCCGAGGGGGGTGAATACTTTCGCAAGCCACTGTATACACCAACGTTTATCAGCTTACGCCTTCATCAGGGTGTATTTAAAAAATAACTTAACCCACATAGGCTTTTAAACAAGTCCCTGGACTTGGATTTTGTATGCCACTTAGCACCTATTTGTGGTTATAATTTTTCCTTTTGCTTTTCTAGTAGGCCTAGCTATTCCCCTCCATGAGCACCTGTGGTTGTTTTGGAATACCTGAAGCACTCAAGCTACTTCTTTTTCTTATGCTCAGTATATGCTGATGATAATCCACCTCTCTTCTCATGGTTTTCATATCCATACTGTATGTTCAATTAACTTTCCAAGCAATTGCATGTAGTTATGATATACTCTGTGTTGTGGTCTTGCAGGTTCTTTATTTGGTTAGGTACACTGCTTTACCCTCTCAGTATTCCTGGCATGTGCTCTGACACTTTCTGCCTTGGTTTCATACTTTTTCTCATTCTTACAGGCACTCCTCCCTCAACCTGTTCCGTATTGTATTTGACCCTCTCTCCCTACTGCGTGAAACCCCCTCCAGCTCTGACTACACCAGCAATGTTTCAGACACAGCACAGTAAAATTTTCCAGAAACACTGTGACTTACTGTGGCTTATATAGAAGGGTGAAATAGGGAGAGGCAGACTTGACAGCGATGTGAAGGCAGTGGGAACTACTACCATACGCAGCTTATAAAGCATACTTTTACAAGCCTGGGTGTCATAGCCATAAATTGCGACCCTGTTCGAGGACCTTAGAGTGGGAAATAAATCATTGACGGAAATTCAGAGTAAAAAAATGGTTTGTGAAAGTGTAGGAATGATGATAGTGCTACAGTGCTACTGTAATCAGGAATAAAAACAAAAATCTGCATTAAAATTATACTAAATCAAAGTGGTTATAGGCTAAAAGGTAATTATTGTTTGATCCATATATACATTAACATAACTTATCTGTGATGACAGCATTACTTTCAGCAACTGTAGGCAGATCTGCATAATCAAGTCAAAGGTTCAACAAATAGGCTATTGTCTTTGCTTCCTCAATTTCCTCTTATCACTTTGAGCAATTGAGATTAATACACATCCATTCACATTCAACCTTTTTGGTGTCAGTTAAAAACTGTGCTCAACCAAAGCTTTTAATTGTGATGTATGCATAGCTGACCATGCATGGCGCATGCCTTCATTATACCCCTGGTTGTCATTTTGATTAAAATAACTAAGAACATCCAGGAGCTACAGACCATGAATGCTAATGACTTCGGATACATTCCATATCCTCTGCGGATTTGGAAAGTCAGAATGTCTCTCTCTCTCTCTCTCTCTCTCTATTTGTGTGTGTGTGTGTCCTTCACTTGATGGAAGGCACTCTATCTTGTCAAAAAGTAATGAGTCATCCATTTCCAGCAGATCTGAAAAGGATGATGGAACAGAATGGGGAGTGGGGTGCAGATTAAAGTTTCACCAATCTTCCCTCTAATAAGATGGGACGTTTCGAATGTTTTTGTTTTTTGAATAATCTTCAAAGTGCAGAACACACGAAAAGAAATATGCAATCGTAAAACTTAATAAAAGGCTTAGATTATATTAATCAACAACTGTACCTAAGTACTTTTATACAGTGCCTTCAGAAAGTATTCACACCCCTTTACTTTTTCCACATTTCGTTGTGTTACAGCCTGAATTTAAAATAGATTAAATTGAGTGGAATTATGTTTTTTTCGACATTTTTACAAATTATTACAAAATGAAAAGCTGAAATGTCTTGAGTCAATAATTATTCAACCCCTTTATTATAAGTTCAGGAGTAAAAATGTACTTAACAAATTGCATAATAAGTTGCATGGACTCATTCCATATTCAATAATAGCGGTTAACATGACTTTTTAATGACTACCTCATCTCTGTACCCCACACATACAATTATCTGCAAGGTCCCTCAATCAAGTAGTGCATTTGTTTACATCCTCAGGTAGCTAACCAGTAGCCACATTGCAACATGGAAGACTCCCCGCAAGGCGTTTCTTCTTTTAGGTAAGAAAGCTCCTAGCTAATTCAGCCTAATGCTATTTCAACATGTTTTTCATGATCTTATTTATGTAAAGATTTGCCAGTGGATATCTGTAATGGTAGACTCAGTTATTCCAGCTATAAAGCTTTTTCTGATGTGATGTCATTCCTTTGGATTTCATCTCACTCAATTATCTAACGTCGCCAATATAGCAAGAAATGTCACACATTGCATTCATCCTAGCTACTGCACTATCAACTGACTTGCTACATTGGGCAGCTCTAGATGCAAGGGGAAAACAAATATTTATATTATCTATAAAGATTATAAAAAGGCCATTAGGTAGCTAGCTAGCTTAAACATAATAGGATCATGATCATGGTCAGGCTGTCTGGTCTGGTCTGGTCTGGTCTGGTCTTGTATTGTCTCTGTTTCACTGCAGCTTAAGCCTGTTGGATGAGCTAGCTAGCTAAGTTGAAACTGCTTGGGAAGAGCTAACACCCACCATCAGCTGAGTTCATCAATGTAGCAAAGGTATGTGGATACCACTTCAAATTAGTGGATTCGGTTATTTCAGCCACACCCGTTGCTGACAGGTATATAAAATTGAGCACACAGCCATGCAATCTCCATAAACAAACATTGGCAGTAGAATGGCCTTACTGAAGAGCTCAGTGACTTTCAACGTGGCACCATCATAGGATTCCACCTTTCCAGCAAGTCAGTTCATCAAATTTCTGCCCTGCTAGAGCTGCCCCGGTCAACTGTAAGTGCTCTTATTGTGAAGTGGAAATGTCTAGGAGCAACAACGGCTCAGCCGCCAAGTGGTAGGACACACAAGTTTACAGAACGGGACCGCTGAGTGCTGAAGCACCTAGTGGGTAAAAATTGTCTGTCGTCGGTTGCAACACTCACTACGAGTTCCAAACTGCCTCTGGAAGTGACGTCAGCACAAGAACTGTTCGTCGGGAGCTTCATGAAATGGGTTTCCATGGCCGAGCAGCCACACACTAGCCTAAGATCACCATGCACAATACCAAGCGTCGGCTGGAGTGGTGTAAAGCTCGACACTATTGGAATCTGGAGCAGTGGAAACACGTTCTCTGGAGTGATTAATCACACTTCACCATCTGGCAGTCTGACGGACGAATCTGGGTTTGGAGGATGCCAGGAGAACGCTACCTGCTTGAATGCATAGTGCCAACTGTAAAGTTTGGTGGAGGAGGAATAATGGTCTGGGGCTGTTTTCCATGGTTCGGTCTAGGCCGCTTAGTTCCAGTGAAGGGAAATCTTAACGCTACAGCATACAATGTCATTCTAGACGGTTCTGTGCTTCCAACAATTTGGGGAAGGCCCTTTCCTGTTTCAGCATGACAATGCCCCTGTGCACAAAGCGAGGTCCATCCAGAAATGGTTTGCCGAGATCGGTGTGGAAGAACTTGACTGGCCTGCACAGAGCCCTGACCTCAACCCCATCGAACACCTTTGGGATTAATTAGAACACCGACTGCGAACCAGGCCTAATCGCCCAACATCAGTGCCCAACCGCACTAATGCTCCTGTTGCTGAAGTTTATTCTTTAGATATTTGGGCCTGCCATGATGTGCAGGCATAAAAGTGACACTGGACTAGCGCACTTGCCAGAGCGTTTAGAATGTCTATGGCTAGGTTTCCATCCAATTGGCAACAGATTTTAATGTGAATATTTAAAAATCTGCATAAAAACAATACACTCATTTTTCCATCAGAGTTGTTTCCATCAAATTGACTTGTTGCGGATAAAAGTCTGTGCATAAATACGTAATGTGCATCAAAATAAGTTTTGCGGTTAGATTTGTACCGAATATAAAAATACAAGTTAAATGGGTTTCAACGGCATTTTCAACTCTAGGCCTACTGATGGTTCTGTCACAAAACATGTTTGCGTGGGTATAGCCAATGTGCCCACGCTGGTATTGGCAAATTCACTCTAGCCAACAGCTCGCAGATAGTGCTGGTACATGATGAGATTATTATGGACAAAAGTGAGAGATTATTTTTATTTGTCAAATGGCAGCCAAGCATCGATCATCATGTCACCCGAATAAGACCCTCTATATTTATTGAAAGGAGCATCAAGTTCATCACTGTGCACTTTCACCACCCTGTGAAATTCATCATAAATGATTGAATCTAGTCTAATAAAATGCATGGCTTCCTGAGTTGTAGTGGGTCGCGTGAATCCAAGTTTACTTCGATATGATGGTTATTCTATCAATATTTGCGCATAAAGGCGTTTCCACCACCATTTCTCGCATAATTAATTTTACTGACACAAAAAGATCCCACCATGTCGAACAAACAAATTATCTGTCTGCATTTATAACATTTTACCAAAACTTCCTGTTTCCATCACAGCTATCGTGATTTTAAAAAAATATATATGGTATGACTAAGCCTGCTCGCATAAAAACTGTGGATGGAAACATGGTTAGTGTCAAGCCATTTTGCTGGAATTATATTTTGGACAAACGCTTGCATGCCTACAGGAGACTTTTGAAGTAGCCTAATCAGATTAAAACATTGACTGGTTGTGTGTATGCACATATAAAAGATAATACATTTAAAAAGTTCAATTACAAATATTTAGGTTATATTGATGAGTTGGGTTCTAGGTGCGCGAGGAGTAGCCGCTCAGATTGGAGAGGCAGCAATTGGCCAGTAAATTACTGTAACTTTTTAAAGGTACAAGCTACTGTAATCCACTTTATGGTAATCCATTTTACAATACCAAAAATGTTACTTAAATCTTATTGACAGTATATTACTGGAATTGCCCATGCTGCGAATATTTACCGAATGTTGAAATTTAGTAACATTTTGGTAATTTAGCAGGCATCCTTGTCTTGGCTGTGTGCTTAGGGTCATTGTCCTGTTGGAAGGTGAACCTTCGCCCCTGTCTGAGGTCGTGAGCGCTCTGGAGCAGGTTTTCATCAAGGATCTCTCTGTACTTTGCTCCGTTCATCTTTCCCTCAATCCTGACTAGTCTCCCAGTCCCTGCCGCTGAAAAACATCCCCACAGCATGATGCTGCCACCACCATGCTTCACCGTAGAGATGGTGCCAGGTTTCCTCCAGACGTGACGCTTGGCATTCAGGCCAAATAGTTCAATCTTGGTATCATCAGAACAGAGAATCATGTTTCTCATGGTCTGAGAGTCTTTAGGTGCCTTTTGGCAAACACCAAGCGGGCTGTCATGTGCCTTTTACTGAGAAGTGACTTCCGTTTGGTCACTCTACCATAAAGGCTTGATTGGTGGAGTGCTGCAGAGATGGTTGTCCTTCTGGAAGGTTCTCCCATCTCCACAGAGGAACTCTGGAGATCTGTCAGAGTGACCATTGGGTTGTTGGTTACCTCCCTGACCAATGCCCTTCTCCCCCAATTGTTTAGTTTGGCCGGGCGGCCAGCTCTAGGAAGAGTCTTGGTGATTCCCAACTTCTTCCATTTAAGAATGATGGAGGCCACTGTGTTCTTGGGGACATTCAATGCTGCAGACATTTTTGGGTACCCTTCCTCAGATCTGTGCCTCGACACAATCCTGTCTCGGAGATCTAGGGACAATTCCTTTGACCTCATGGCTTGGTTTTTGCTCTGACATGCACTGTCAACGGTGGGACCTTATACAGTGAGGGAAAAAAGTATTTGATCCCCTGCTGATTTTGTATGTTTGCCCACTGACAAATAAATTATCAGTCTATAATTTTAATGGTAGGTTTATTTGAACAGTGAGAGACAGAATAACAACAACAAAATCCAGAAAAACACATGTCAAAAATGTTATAAATTGATTTGCATTTTAATGAGGGAAATAAGTATTTGACCCCCTCTCAATCAGAAAGATTTCTGGCTCCCAGGTGTCTTTTATACAGGTAACGAGCTGAGATTAGGAGCACACTCTTAAAGGGAGTGCTCCTAATCTCAGCTTGTTACCTGTATAAAAGACACCTGTCCACAGAAGCAATCAAGCAATCAGATTCTAAACTCTCCACCATGGCCAAGACCAAAGAGCTCTCCAAGGATGTCAGGGACAAGATTGTAGACCTACACAAGGCTGGAATGGGCTACAAGACCATCGTCAAGCAGCTTGGTGAGAAGGTGACAACAGTTGGTGCGATTATTCGCAAATGGAAGAAACACAAAAGAACTGTCAATCTCCCTCGGCCTGGGGCTCCATGCAAGATCTCACCTCGTGGAGTTGCAATGATCATGAGAACGGTGAGGAATCAGCCCAGAACTACACGGGAGGATCTTGTCAATGATCTCAAGGCAGCTGGGACCATAGTCACCACGAAAACAATTGGTAACACACTACGCCGTGAAGGACTGAAATCCTGCAGCGCCCTTAAGGTCCCCCTGCTCAAGAAAGCACATACAGTGCCCTCCACAATTATTGGCACCCCTGTTTAAGATGTGGTCGAGGACTTCCAAAAATTCTCCTTTTTTTTTAAACAACATAGAACCCAAATGCAAAAAAAAGAGAAAAATCCAACCTTTTATTTAAGTACATTACTTTGGTGTAAAAAAAAAATATCACACATTTAGAAGAAAAAAAAACTTGAAATCATGTGTCCCACAATTATTGGCACCCCTGATGTTAATACTTTGTACAACCCCCTTTTGCCAACAAGACAGCACTTAATCTCCTCCTATAACATTTCACAAGATTGGAGAACACAGAGAGAGGGATCTTTGACCATTCTTCTTTGCACAATCTTTCTAGATCATCCAGTGTCCTGGGTCCTCTCTTATGCACTCTCCTCTTTAGCTCGCCCCACAGGTTTTCGATTGGGTTGAGGTCTGGGGACTGAGATGCCCATGGGAGGACCTTGAGTTTGTGACTGCTGAACCATTTTTGTGTAGATTTTGCCACATGTTTTGGATCATTATCCTGCTGAAAGACCCAATGACGACCCATCTTCAGCTTTCTGGCAGAGGCCATCAGGTTTTTATTTAAAATGTCCTGGTAGTTCAAAG
The DNA here is from genome assembly GCF_964263955.1 of Coregonus lavaretus. Lineage (NCBI taxonomy): Eukaryota > Metazoa > Chordata > Actinopteri > Salmoniformes > Salmonidae > Coregonus > Coregonus lavaretus. The sequence continues at coordinate 10,574,927 of NC_140023.1, read as the reverse complement.
CGTTCATAATGCCATGCACCCTAACAAGGTTCCCAGGGCCTTTGGAAGAGAAACAGGCCCACAGCATCACAGATCCTCCACCATACTTCACGGTGGGCATGAGGTGCTTTTCGGCATACTCATCTTTTGTTTTACGCCAGACCCACTTAGAGTGTTTGTTGCCAAAAAGCTCAATCTTAGTCTCATCTGACCAAAGCACACGATCCCAGTTGAAGTCCCAGTGCCGCTTAGCAAACTCCAGACGTTTACGTTTGTGAGTGTTAGTGAGAAAAGGCTTTTTCCTTGCATGCCTCCCAAACAGCTTGTTGGCATGTAGAGAGCGTCTGATGGTTGTTTTGGAGACTTTGTGACCCCAAGATGCCACTCTTTGATGCAATTCTGTGACAGTGAGCTTAGGACTTTTTTTTTACTTCTCTTACCATCCTCCTCACTGTGCGTTGTGGCAAGATAAACTTGGGACCTCTTCCAGCCTTGTTTGTCACTGTTCCAGTTGTTTTAAACTTCTTAATGATTCCTCTGACTGTAGATACGGGCAAGTTAAGGCGAGTGGCTATTTTCTTGTAGCCATTGCCTGACTTATGAAGGTCGACACAAATCTGCCTTACTTGAATGGTGTGTTCTCTTGTCTTTGCCATGTTGACAAATGGGTAAGAGAATTAGGCCTCTGTGTCACGTCATATTTATACCCCAGGGAAACAGGAAGTCATGAATTACTAATTAAAAGTTCCTAGATACCCTGACCAACTTTAGCAACTACAGAAAAATATATTTAAAAAAAAATCAATTACAATTTTCAGCGGAATTGTTAGGGGTGCCAATAATTGTGGGACACATGATTTCAAGTTTTTTTTTTTCTAAATGTGTGATTTTTTTTTTTACCACCAAAGTAATGTACTTAAATAAAAGGTTGGATTTTTCTCTTTTTTTGCATTTGGGTTCTATGTTGTTTAAAAAAAAAAGGAGAATTTTTGGAAGTCCTCGACCACATCTTAAACAGGGGTGCCAATAATAGTGGAGGGCACTGTATACAGGCCCGGCTGAAGTTTGCCAATGAACATTGAATGATTCAGAGGAGAACTGGGTGAAAGTGTTGTGGTCAGATGAGACCAAAATCGAGGTCTTTGGCATCAACTCAACTCGCCGTGTTTGGAGGAGGAGGAATGCTGCCTATGACCCCAAGAACACCATCCCCACCGTCAAACATGGAGGTGGAAACATTATGCTTTGGGGGTGTTTTTCTGCTAAGGGGACAGGACAACTTCACCGCATCAAAAGGGGCGATGGACAGGGCCATGTACCGTCAAATCTTGGGTGAGAACCTCCTTCCCTCAGCCAGGGCATTGAAAATGGGTCGTGGATGGGTATTCCAGCATGACAATGACCCAAAACACACGGCCAAGGCAACAAAGGAGTGGCTCAAGAAGAAGCACATTAATGTCCTGGAGTGGCCTAGCCAGTCTCCAGACTTTAATCCCATAGAAAATATGTGGAGGGAGCTGAAGGTTCGAGTTGCCAAATGTCAGCCTCGAAACCTTAATGACTTGGAGAAGATCTGCAAAGTGGAGTGGGACAAAATCCCTCCTGAGATGTGTGCAAACCTGGTGGCCAACTACAAGAAACGTCTGACCTCTGTGATTGCCAACAAGTGTTTTGCCACCAAGTACTAAGTCATGTTTTGCAGAGGGGTCGAATACTTCTTTCCCTCATTAAAATGCAAATCAATTTATAACATTTTTGACATGCGTTATTCTGGATGTTTTTGTTGTTATTCTGTCTCTCACTGTTCAAATAAACCTACCATTAAAATTATACACTGATCATGTCTTTGTCGGTGGGCAAACGTACAAAATCAGCAGGGGATCAAATACTTTTTTCCCTCACTGTATAGAAAGGTGTGCTTTTCCAAATCATGTACAATCAATTGAATTTACTACAGGTGGACTCCAATCAAGTTGTAGAAACATCTCAAGGATGATCAATGGAAACAGAATGCACCTGAGGTCAATTTCAAGTCTCATAGCAAAGGGTCTGAATAACTATGTAAATAAGGTCTTTTTTTTTCTACATTTGCAAAAATGTCTAAAAACCTGTTTTCGCTTCGTCATTATGGGGTATTGTGAGTCAAATGTTTAATTTAATCCATTTTAGAATAAGGCTGTAACGTAACAACATTTGGAAAAGGTCTGAATACTTTCTGAATGTACCGTATATAGCAAAACAGCAGTACAGTACTTTATTGTTGAATTGCATTGAAAGTAAAATCAGCAATACCAACTGATATTTGGTGTTTTATATCACTTGCACTTTAGGCCTTAACAAAGGATTCTAAACTGACCGTGACTACAGAGCAAAATAGATCAAAAGGACATGGCTAGCCACTCAACCATTAAAGGTTTGAGACTTTCTGCCATTCTAATCTGTCCCCTTTATACATTTTATTGTTAGAGTACCACTACCACATATCACTTAAATTGGTACAGCACTCTCACTAACGGATGCAACAAATATAGGCTCTTACAAAACATGCCTCAAAATATGTTAATGAGTGAGAAACAACAATACCATGCACCCACTAGTATTCAAAAGGCTTTTGGCACTCCAAACATGCGGTATGGTACTCTATTCTGAATTACAGTAAATTACTGGCAGCAATTGGCCAGTAAACTACTGTAGCGTTTCAGGACAAGGTTTGTAGAATTCCTAAAATACCATATATTACCGTATTCTGTGGGGGTACGGCATTCTCACTCATGGGTGTAACAAATATAGCATGTTACAAGGCACACCTTAAAATATGTGAATGCACCAGAGTTTAGTTTATACAGTATCATATTGTTGATGAATACAGTTAGTTACTGATAAAATTACAAAAACGTCTAACAGTGTGGGCCTGTCGAGAACATACAGTATGTTGCCACATTATTATAGGACTTGGGAGAATGATGATCTGCAACAGACAGCGCATCTCAGTATCAGAAGTAAAAATACAGTCAGACTGGCCTGCTACTGTGCCTTTCTAGACCTTATAAACTGCAGAGTAGATCCCCAACTGATTCAAATGGAATGAAACGTTCAAATTACAGAGCTTTTTGCGGCATTATTCAAATTACATTTTCACTGCAGCCTAGAGTAACATTTTGCGCTCACTTGAAAACAATAATGAAATTATTCATTGCATTGTGGTGTTGTGGGCTTTTCTATATAGGATAATTGTATTGTCCCTAAACAAGATCAATAGGGGAGCTTTTTGAGCTGTGAGTCTCACTGTTCTTTCATGCGCACTGATACACCTGGCCTCTCCGCTGCCTATCAGCTATTCCTATTTGTTATTGTGGATTCATATTGAAAATTGCTAGTTAGCCAATTGCAGATCTGGACAAACGATCCACCTACTACTATTGTCACTATGAATGGTGGATAGTGGGCAGGATAGACAGACTGGTAGATTATATTGACCTGTGGTATAGTAAAAGTTAGCAAGCGGAAAAGCATAGTGCATAAGAGAGGTACCAAAACACCTTGATATAGGGAATGCGCATGCTAGCAGATGAGGAAATTTGGCTGGAATGGAAGAAATTATATAGTCAAACCTACAAAAGAGCTAATATAAACCAGGGAAAAAACGAACTACCATCCCCTCTGCAAAAAAACGTATGGTTAATGTGAATGGGGCAGAATTTTGAATCGGGCCCCAAGAGTGCAAATATTGGAGCTGGCAAACACTGAAAGATACCAAAACTGATTCAGATCAGATCTTCTGGGCTAACTGCAGAAAACAAAAAACAATGTGTCATTCCTGTGCACTATTCATATTTGTGGCAATTTAGCCTCTTTCTGGATATCTACAGTATGATCACATTACATTTTGCCAGTATATATATTTTTTGTTTTCTGCAGTTAGCCCAGAAGATCTGATCTGAATCAGTTTTGGTATCTTTCAGTGTTTGCCAGCTCCAATATTTGCACTCTTGGGGCCCGATTCAAAATTCTATATATATATATATATATATTCCTAAACACTGACAAGGAAGAAGGTAAATAACAGGAAGTATAGGCTGCATATAAAATGGGGTGACATGTCAAGCTCTCAGAATCTTGGCTGGCTGGCTTGGTTGGCTGGCTAACTGCATCCACTGTAAACAGACTGTTTTTACATAAAACAGAGGTCAATCTAACTTCAAATATTTTTATAATTTTCACCAAAAAAATAAGCATATTTTGGAGAGCAGTTTAAAAAAAATATATCCATACAAACTGAAGATGAATGATGGTATAAGAGGTGCAGTGATTACAATATCAAGCCATCCTTTGATAAATATTTTAATATCCTGTAACCTTTCAGAAAAGTCAGCTACTGTTGAGGCCATACTCATTTTGATTTTGTGGATTTTTCTGAATTTGCTATATGTTTACTATAGGGGATTCAGCACAAAGCATCACACCTTTTAACCATGCAATCATTGCACCATTCCATCTGAACAACACACAGCATACAGAATCACACCATGCATAATAGTTAGCCTGGGTACCAGTCTGTTTAGCTATCAGTCCACTGCTTGTCACTCCTTGTCATGTACCAAACAAATGAGTACAAGGAGTGAATGTTAGCGGAAACAGACTGGATTTCAGGCTATAATAGAGTATGCATTTTAAGGAGAATGTATAATAGTGATAAGGGTGTGAAATGTATCTGTTTGATGCATCCATTGGTTTGCTGGTGAATTCCCATACTAACTTTGAAGTGTAATTTTGTGGTGCAGTGCGACAAAAGTATTATTTCCATCTATGGACTGGCGAGAATTCCAAATGGCTCAATCTATATCATGTTCTATCATTCTGAGCTGTGAGTGTGGGAGAGATAGAGAGGAGAGAAAGAGAATGAGGACGTGCAGGTACAGTATATGGAATCTGAAGCTGAATTGATTAGTGCATCACAATAAATTCCCAGGAGTGTTGAAGTTGAAATTTCCTGTCCAGTGCATTGCACAGCTTCTGATTTAGGGGCAGTTTGAAACAAGACAGGTCTCATAAGCGAGAGAGGAATTACTACAGACCTTCACTGCCATCTGCAGACACACTACTGAACTGTCTTCAAGGATCTTATTACCTGTATTATATTTCTCATTTTTCCTATTATCTTATTTTCCCCCAGAGAGGAATGAAATATATATTTTTATATATGGATTAAAACAATCCAGTGTAAACTTTCTCACTCCAAAGGGACAGTCTTTGCATCATGGTAAGTTACATTTACATTACATTTACGTCATTTAGCAGACGCTCTTATCCAGAGCGACTTACAAATTGGTGCATTCACCTTATGATTTTTAGAGTATATTTTTAATTTTAATTTGTTTTATATATATATTTATCAATTTTTTAATTGGGGGGGTGGGGGGGTAGAAGGATTACTTTTATACTATCCCAGGTATTCCTTAAAGAGGTAGGGTTTCAAGTGTCACCGGAAGGTGGTCAGTGACTACGCTGTCCAGGCGTCTTGAGGGAGATTGTTCCATCATTGGGGTGCCAGAGCAGCGAATACTTTTGACTGGGCTGAGCGGGAACTGTGCTTCCGCAGAGGTAGGGGGACCAGCAGGCCAGAGGTGGAACAACGCAATGCCCTCGTTTGGGTGTAGGGACTGATCAGAGCATGAAGGTAAGTAGGTGCCGTTCCCCTCACAGCTCCGTAGGCAAGCACCATGGTCTTGCAAGCTTCAACTGGAAGCCAGTGGAGTGTACGGAGGAGCAGGGTGACGTGAGAGAACTTGGGAAGGTTGAACACCAGATGGGCTGCAGCGTTCTGGATGAGTTGTAGGGGTTTAATGGCACAGGCAGGGAGCCCAGCCAACAGCGAGTTGCAGTAATCCAGACGGGAGATGACAAGTGCCTGGATTAGGACCTGTGCCGCTTCCTGTGTAAGGTAGGGTCGTACTCTGCGAATGCTGTAGAGCATGAACCTACAGGATCGGGTCACCACTTTGATGTTAGCGGAGAACAACAGGGTGTTGTCCAGGGTCATGCCAAGGTTCTTTGCACTCTGGGAGGAGGACACAACGGAGTTGTCAACCGTGATGGCGAGATCATGGAGCGGGCAGTCCTTCCCCGGGAGGAAGAGCAGCTCCGTCTTGCCGAGGTTCAGCTTGAGGTGGTGATCCGAAATCCACACTGATATGTCTGCCAGACATGCAGAGATGCGATTCGCCACCTGGTTATCAGAAGGGGAAAGGAGAAGATTAATTGTTTGTCGTCTGCGTAGCAATGATAGGAGAGACCATGTGAGGATATGACAGAGCCAAGTGACTTGGTGTCACGAACCGGCTCAAGTTCGTAACAAAAGGGAGACACGTGGAGACAAGGAATACTTAAAGTATATATTTATTAACTAAAGTAAACTAACTGAAATAACAATGGGGTGTGTAATCAGTAATCAGTAGTGTAAGTGAGTGTTTGCTTGCATAAATGTAATATGGAAAAGTGTTGAGAAGTGCCAAAGCAAACAACCAAAAAGGCCACAAAAATACCACAACCAAAGTCAAAGTATCTGCCTGGAGAGAGTCTCTTTCATGAATGTGGAAGAGGTCCATTTATGCTGGGATACACCCGGCCCAGGTGTTTCCCATGTAGCTGACGACCCTCCCAACTCCGCCCACCGGAATCCTAATAAGGAAACAAGAGCAAAGAGAGAATACGGCAGACAGAGTGGGAGGGTCGTCACACCCCCCCCCATAAGACCGGGGACCAACAAGGACCCCGGACCAACGTATCAGCCCCTGCGTCCCAAACAGACAAATTGTACATGTTCACACCTCCACTTGCCCCCCCATCATCCTCCTCTCCAGACCTCAGCAACCTTTACACAGGAAGCAACCTTTAAGAGGAAAGAAGAACACAAGACTAGGAAGGGACAAACAGGAAAGATAGAACATGACAAAATCAAACAATGGTCGGTCACATCAATATTCATGAACAGGGCGCACGAGAGAGTGCATCAGCAATCACGTTATCAGTCCCCCGGATGTGCCGCACATCTAGATGGAAGGATTGTAAAAATAAACACCATCTCATTATCCTCTGATTAGGGCACCTCATGGACCTCAAAAAGGTGAGAGGGTTATGGTCGGTGTAGACCACAATAGGTACTACACCCGACCCAACATACACTTCAAAGTGTTGTAGCGCCCATATAAGTGCTAATGCTTCTTTTTCAATGACCGAATAGTTCAACTGATAATGGTTAAACTTTTTGGAAAAGAAACTAACAGGCCTCTCAACCCCAGCCACATCTGCTTGCAGCAAAACTGCACCCGCCCCCACATGACTAGCATCCACCTGCAAGGTAAATGACAAATCCACACGAGGAGCAGCCAGTACCGGAGTTGAAGTAAGCAACCTCTTTGCATCTTCGAAAGCCTGTTGACAATGAGAAGACCATACGTACACAGCCTTAGCTTTCAGCAAATCTGTCAAGGGAGCGACCACAGTAGAGAAGTTCCTACAAAAACCACGATAATACCCAATCATTCCCAAGAAACGCATCAGTTCCTTTTTAGTAGCTGGTAGTGGAAAAGCATCAATAGCTACCACTTTAGCCCGAACAGGACGCACTTCACCCTGCCCAACCACCTTTCCAAGGTATGTAACAGTCGCCTGAGCAAACTCACATTTAGCCAAATTTATCGTGAGGCGACCCGCAGCCAGACGTCCAAACAAGGCTTGAATACGGGACAGATGTTCCTCCCAAGTATCTGCATATATCACTACATCGTCCAGATAAACAGCGCACCCAGCCAGACCAGAGACAACCCTGTTCATAAGTCGCTGAAAAGTGGCAGGCGCATTACGCAGTCCGAAACTCATAACCGAATACGAGTACAGACCAAAAGGTGTAATAAAGGCAGAGATTTCACGTGCCCTACTCGTCAGTGGCACCTGCCAATAGCCCTTTAACAGGTCAAATTTGCTCACAAACTTAGCTGCGCCGACTTGATCAACGCAGTCCTCCATCCGAGGAAGAGGAAATGAATCCGGCTTAGTGACATCGTTTACCTTACGGTAGTCCGTACAAAATCTATTTGTTCCATCCGATTTACTGACCAAGATACAGGGAGAAGCCCAACTGGAGAAAGAAGGCTCTGCTATTTTACTCTCCAGCATGTACCGGACCTCAGCATCCAGACAACGCAGTTTCTCTGAAGAAACTCTATAGAACCGTTGACGAATGGGGTCAGCAAGCATCTCCAATGTCAATATCATGTTCTATTAAGTTTGTACGTGTAGGTGTATCAGAAAACAACCCTGGAAATCTCCGAATCAAACCAACTATCTCTTTCCGCCCATCAACAGGTAGATGAGTAAGAAGGCTATCTAAAATCTCCAGTGTCTCTGAATTTTTCAATCTACCCTGCAGTATGCAATCGTCGGGACCAGAAACATCTTCCTGCTCCTGCACAGACCTAGCATGACCAGAACTCTTGGAATAAACAGTATCAGCCAAAAGAACAGCCTTACCGTCCTCTGTAGACTCCCACTGTTCAGTCTCAGAGGAACGTGCATAATAGGGTTTTAACAAATTTACATGGCACAGTTGGTGTGCTTTCCTCCGTTCTGGAGTGGCAACTAGATAATTTTGCTCAGTGTACTGGCGCACCACTGTATATGGACCTTGAAACTTGGCTTGAAAAGGAGAACCAACAATTGGCAGCAGAGCCAGAACCTGATCACCTGGACTAAAGTGACGAGGCTCAGCTCGGCGATCATATATGCTCTTCATCCTGTCCTGTGAAGATGATAGCTTCTCTTTAGCCATTTCACCAGCGGCATACAAGCGTCGCCGAAAATCACACACATATGATAACAGGGACTGAGGAGGCTCGGGAGACTTCCAGTCATCCTGGAGAACAGATAAAAGCCCACGCACCCGATGTCCAAACACTAGGTCATTTGGGCTAAAACCCGTGCTCTCCTGTGAAACCTCCCTAGCAGCTAACAATAACCAAGGCAACCCCTCCTCCCAATCCTTTTCCATCTCAGTACAATAAGCTCTCAACAAAGACTTAAGTGTTTGATGGAAACGTTCCAGTGCTCCTTGACTTTGGGCATGATAGGCGCTAGACAAGTTGTGTTTAATATGGAGTTGTTGGAGAACCTGACCAAAGAGATTAGAGGTGAAATTAGATCCTTGATCACTTTGAATGACCTTAGGGATTCCAAACAGTGAGAGAAACTGAGTCAAAGCTTTTAACACAGCCTTAGTCGTGATAGACCGGAGAGGATAGGCAGCAGGAAACCTAGTGGTCTGACACATCAGTCAACAAATAATTACTACCCTTCCTAGAACGAGGCAGAGGACCAACACAATCAATAATCAAATACTCAAAAGGTTTACTGAGTACAGGAATAGGGAACAGTGGTACCGGCTTAATAGCTTGATTAGGTTTACCAGTTAATTGACAGGTGTGACAAGTTTTGATGAAATCAGAAACATCCCTCTTTAATCTTGGCCAAAAGAAATGTCGTAATATACGATTGTAGGTTTTTCTCACACCCATATGCCCAGCAACGTCATTGTGAGAAGTTGTTAGCACCAACTCACGAAGCTTAACTGGTACCACCACCTGACTAATCGCCTCCCCCAGAAAACAACTACCATGAGACATCCACTTTCTCATCAGGACCTCTTCTTGGAGAAAATAGCCCTGTGCGACATCTCCCAACTGTTCCACAGGCACAATTTGGTCCCGCAACTCTTCTAATGTAGGGTCAGTCCGTTGCGCCTCGATTAAATCGGAGCGGGATATAGATAACGGGATAACAGGGAAAACAGTAACAGACTTCTTTGTGGTATTCTCGTTAGCCAGCTCCGTGACCAGGTCGTCATGGATCATAGAACGCGTCACTGCACACGCAGAAAACACCTCTGGGAAATTCTGCGCACTCTCATCAGGAATCCCTACAATTGACGGCTTAGTGGAAACCACTAAAGATGGAAACGCGATAGGCCACACACGCTCCCCAGCCAAGTTATTTCCAAGGACCACGTCAATACCCTCAATAGGCAATGAAGGACGCACCCCCACAACAACCTCACCTTTCACCAGTCCACAATCCAACATCAGTTTATGCAATGGAACTGACAGAGTGTTCAAACCTATTCCCCTAATTAGAACACTATTCCCCGAATCAGTCTCCGCAGAGAAGGGTAACACAGATTCCAACACAAATGATTCAGAGGCACCTGTGTCTCTTAGGATCTTTACTGGCACTAGGTTCTTACTTCCTACCATAGACACAAAACCCTCCGTAACGAAAGGTAAATAGTCGGGATCAATATAACCTTTCACCTGGCTCTGGGCATGAGACAATGCGTCAGGAGTGAACTGATGTGGAACAGGCGCTGCTAACGCTGCAGGCCTCGATTTACCATAAGCACCTGTACTGAATTTACCCCTAGACCTAAGAATCGGACATTCATTTTTCCAATGACCTAATTCTTGACAGTAGTGACACTCTTGACCAACGTCAGTTTTACCACGGGTATCAGGCTCAACCCTAGTTGAATGAAACTCTGCCCGGGAACCGAAGTATCTCGGCGAGCGAGGCCCAAATCTCTGCGAACGCCCCCACTCACTCCGAATACGGGGTTCTGCAAAAACATTTTTGTGAGTCAACACATATTCATCTGCCAAAACCGCAGCTTCAGCGACAGTCTTTATTTTTCGTTCGTTAATGTACGTCGCTATACGATCAGGGATTGTGTCCTTAAATTGTTCTAACATAATCAGATCACACAGCCCTTGGAAAGTCATAACTGCAGAGGCAGAACACCAGCGATTGAACTGTGAAGATAATATTCGCGCAAACTCAACATGAGTCTGCTGATTATCCCTTTTTAAAGTTCTAAATCGTTGGCGGTAAGCCTCAGGGACCAATTCATAACTCTGTAACACAGCCGTTTTAACCTTCTCATAACTTACACTGTCTGCTACACTAAGAGCTGAATATGCTTCTTGCGCTTTAACAGTCAGCACACACTGCAACATCAAAGTGCGATCAGAATCAGGCCAACTCCTAGCGTCAGCAACACGCTCAAACAACGAAAATAATGTCTCCGGGTCCTTTTCATTAAACTGGGGCAACAACCGTAAATTCCCAACAATATCAAATGTGTCTGGATTACGACCAAAAGAGGAACGACCCCTAGGTAACTCTGGGTCACCTTCCCAGAGCAAACTCTCCCCTGAGAGCTTTCCTTCCCTAACCAACTCTAGTCGCTCTTGTTGCAGCTTGATTTTAGCACGCTCCATATCCTGTTTAAATTCCAATTCCCTTTCATATTTTACACGATCATGCTCCATTTTAGCTCTTTGTCCATTTTGTTCATGCTCTAGCTGTAACAGAAGCAGTTCTTTCTGCTGTTCAAAAAGAAGACTACTATGACTAACCGATGGAGCGGTCATTGTAACATATCGGGGAGACAATGTGTCCTCAGCAGAGGCTGCCCCAGTGGTAACATCCAGAATACCACTCTCCATCAAATTGGCCTTCAATATTAACCTAATATAATTTTTTAGGCGTTTATCACTAATTTCAACCTTGTAGTGTTCAGCAACCTTCAACAGCTGTTCTTTAGTACATAATTCTAACAGTTCTTCTGATGGAAAGCGAATGAACTCGTCTACATTAGACGCCATAATCAGGAAAAAATAATAATATATATATATATATCATAATAATCTTGCTCAACCCCTCTGCTGAGCACACCAGACACAAGAGAAATGACAATCACACCGAGCACCACAGAAGAGAGCTGGGATATGGAGCTTCCCCATAACCTACAATAACTCAACCCTAGTCTTCGTGTGGATTCGCGGTGGGTAATTAAGCACTGTAGCCCGCTGGCAAGGAATTAAACCCCCCAGCACGCTGGTAGATTCCGCCAAGCCACGGATGTGCCCCCGAGACAACTGCTCAGTCCACAGACACCACACAAAAATAACAAACATTTAACCATGCCCAACGTATCCCAAAACAGAACACGTCACTAAGCCTATCAGGGGAAAAAGCTATAACTCCGGGTAGAAAATGTCACTACCCTACCCAATCTCCCACTGAGGTACACAGCCGATTGTACTCACCTCCTCAGACCGATGCCCCAACAGCGAGTAGAGCAAGAGTTTCCAGGCTGGGCAGGGACTGGAAACTAACCAATGTACTCTCTCCAACGTAGTACACAACCCAAAGGAAACCAATACTGGGCCTATCAAACTCAAACAAACTAACAAAATTTAAAAAAAAAACCTACAGAATTGGACATTAACTCCACGTTCTCCCAAACACAACCAGTTCAAGATCCCAGACGAGCCCCCACTTGTCACGAACCGGCTCAAGTTCGTAACAAAAGGGAGACACGTGGAGACAAGGAATACTTAAAGTATATATTTATTAACTAAAGTAAACTAACTGAAATAACAATGGGGTGTGTAATCAGTAATCAGTAGTGTAAGTGAGTGTTTGCTTGCATAAATGTAATATGGAAAAGTGTTGAGAAGTGCCAAAGCAAACAACCAAAAAGGCCACAAAAATACCACAACCAAAGTCAAAGTATCTGCCTGGAGAGACTCTCTTTCATGAATGTGGAAGAGGTCCATTTATGCTGGGACACACCCGGCCCAGGTGTTTCCCATGTAGCTGACGACCCTCCCAACTCCGCCCACCGGCATCCTAATAAGGAAACAAGAGCAAAGAGAGAATACGGCAGACAGAGTGGGAGGGTCGTCACACTTGGTGTATAAAGAGAATAGCAGAGGGCCTAGAACTGAGCCCTGGGGGACACCAGTGGTGAGAGCACATGGTGCGGAGACAGATTCTCGCCACGCCACCTGGTAGGAGCGACCTGTCAGGTAGGACGCAATCCAAGAGTGAGCCGCGCCGCAGATGCCCAACTCGGAGAGGGTGGAGAGGAGTATCTGATGGTTCACAGTATCAAAGGCAGCAGATAGGTCTAGAAGGATGAGAGCAGAGGAGAGAGAGTTAGCTTTAGCAGTGCGGAGAGCCTCCGTGACACAGAGAAGAGCAGTCTCAGTTGAATGACCAGTCTTGAAACTTGACTGGTTTGGATCAAGAAGGTCATTCTGAGAGAGATAGCAGGAGAGTTGGCTATAGACGGCAAGCTCAAGAGTTGGAGAGAAAAGAAAGAGGGGATACTGGTCTGTAGTTGTTGACATCGGAGGGATCGAGTGTAGGTTTTTTGAGGAAGGGTGCAACTCTCGCTTTCTTGAAGATGGAAGGGACATAGCCAGCGGACAAGGATGAGTTCATGAGCGAGGTAAGGGAGAAGGTCTCCGGAAATGGTCTGGAGAAGAGAGGAGGGGATAGGGTCAAGCGGGCAGGTTGTTGGGCGGCCGGCTGTCACAAGTCGCAAGATTTCATCTGGAGAGAGAGGGGAGAAAGAAGTCAAAGCATAGGGTAGGGCAGTGTGAGCAGGACCAGCGGTGTCATTTGACTTAATAAATGAGGATCGGATGTCGTCAACCTTCTTTTCAAAATGGTTGACGAAGTCATCCACAGAGAGGGAGGAGGGGGGGAGGAGGAGGAGGATTCAGCAGGGAGGAGAAGGTGGCAAAGAGCTTCCTAGGGTTAGAGGCAGAGGCTTGAAATTTAGAATGGTAGGAAGTGGCTTTAGCAGCAGAAACGGAGGAAGAGAATATAGAGAGGAGGGAGTGGAAAGATGACAGGTCCGCAGGGACTCTAGTTTTCCTCCATTTCCGCTCGGCTGCCCGGAGCCCTGTTCTATGAGCTCGCAATGAATCGTCAAGCCACGGAGCAGGAGGGGAGGACCGAGCCGGCCGGGAGGATAGGGGACATAGAGAGTCAAAAGATTCAGAGAGGGAAGAGAGGAGGGGTTGAGGAGGCAGAATCAGGAGATTGGAGGGAGAAGAATTTAGCAGAGGGAAGTGATGATAGGATGGAAGAGGAGAAAGTAGCGGGAGAGAGAGAGCCAAGGTTGCGACGGCACATTACCATCTGAGTAGGGGCAGAGTGAGTAGTGTTGGAGGAGAGCGAGAGAGAAAAGGACACAAAGTAGTGGTCGGAGACTTGGAGGGGAGTTGCAGTGAGATTAGTAGAAGAACAGCATCTAGTAAAGATGAGGTCAAGTGTATTGCC